>NC_134689.1:91079341-91196841 GCF_050947455.1 Rhinoderma darwinii | reverse complement strand
AGAAAAAATATTTTATTGAAATAAAAATAAACCACACAACCTTCATTAACCATTTTATTGATAATAAAAACAGCCGTCATCGAAGTAGTCCTGGAATCTAAAATCTTGTGTAAGAAAACGATTAGTAACACGTGTTAGGCTTAGATACAGGGCCCATGTGTGATACTGTCTGTGGGACCCTGTATCTAAGCCTACCACAAGGTAGGCTTATATACAGGGTCAGGCAGACGGTAATCTTATACAGTAATACAGGGCCCATCAGACAGGATCACACATGGGCCATGTATATAAGCCTACCATGTGATTGGCTTAGATACAGGGCCCAGCAGACAGCATCACACAATCTGTGATCCTATCTCATGGGCCCTCTAAACCTGCTACATCGTAGGCTTAAAGGACTTGTCCAGTTTCTAAACATTGATGGCCTATCCTCAGGATAGGCCATCAATAGCTGATGTGTCGTTGTCCGTCTCCCGGGGCCCGCCAATCAGCAGTTTTGAAGGGGCCACAGCACTCGTACGAGAGCTGCTTCCCCTTCATTTCCCTTACTCGCTCACACTGAATCGCCGACACCGATTCACAGTGTGACCGGAATGAAGTGACCGGAATGAAGGGGAAGCAGCTCTCGTACAAACACTGCGGCCGCTTCAAAACAGCTGATTGGCGGGGTCCGTCTCCCGGGAGCCGGCCAATCAGCTTCAGCAGACAGGGATATTAATCTTACTCTCCTCTTCAGCCGCGGAGGAAGCTCTGTCCTAACTCTATCCAGGATCACGATGTTGTGTGCGGTGAATAGCGCTGTGATGTCATGCGCTGCGCACAGCGCTTGACGTCAGGACCTCCACTGCGCTCCGGAACCAGGAAGGTAAGTACTGTCAGTTACTATAGTAACAGGGGCCCGCGGCCCGAGTTACTATAGTAACTTTTTATTGATGTGGTGCGTGGGGGCTGCGGGCCCCCCTGGCTTCGGGGCCCGGTCGCAATTGCGACCGCTGCGACCCCTACAGCTACGCCACTGCCTATTTTATTGCAACACACACTACGCACAATACTGCTACACAGTCTACACAAAAAATACCAGTATATACACTATATACTCTACACATCAGTATTCCCACTATTTACACAAAAGCACAGCAAAATTTCTTAATTATTGCTGCAAAACTACAATGTGAGAATGTCCTTACAGTATCATATGTACACGAGAATCATATATATCCACATACACACAGATTATATATATATATATATATATATATATACACATACACACACATATATATATATATATATATATAACACACATTTACACACTCATACACACACTTACCTTCTATGTAGGATCTCTATTGCAGACAGTCTCATATATAGACGAGAATCATATATATATATATATATATGCACACACACACACACATACACACACACACAAACAAACATTTACACACTCATACACACACACTTACCTTCAATGTGGGCTCTCTCATGCAGTCTCTTGAAGCAGCAGAGGCATCCCAGGACAGCAGATATAACCAGCTGCAGAAGTAGCTGGTCTGTTAGACAAATAGGGGGACACAGCACACGGGAGAGGAGGGGGGCAGAGGAGAGGGGGGGATACAGGGGACGCAGGGGAGGAGGGGGGCAGAGGAGAGGGGGGGATACAGGGGACACAGGGGACACAGGAGAGGAGGGGGGCAGAGGAGACACAGAAGAGTGACACAGGAGAGGAGGGGGACACAGGAGAGTGACACAGGAGAGGGACACAGGGGAGGACTAGACACGGAGCTTCCTCTGTGCAGACGCTGAGAACTCTCCCCTCCCTCTCTTCTCTGCACCGACTGCTTCAGACGAAAGGGAGAGAGAGGGAGAGGAAGTAGTTTGTTTGCACAGCAGTCTCACCTCATTCGTTTGGTCACTTGTTTGAGGAGACGACCGCTCCTCCTGCAGACCTGCTCCTCTCTGGTGGCGCGTGCTTCATACAGCGTCAGAGAGGAGCAGGAGTGTTCTCACAGATGGGCACGTCTGCTAAGTAACATAATCCCCCTCCCCGGTCCAGTCCGTCTCTGGCTCAAAATGCCGCCCCCCAATTTCAGCTGGGCTGCGCCGCCTGAGGCTGTCGGCTCACATTGCCTCATGGTAGATGCGGCACTGATCCCTCCCATATCTATCTATCTATCTATTTATCTATCTATCACATGTCCACAGACCTCACTGATTGGTCTCTGCCCAGATCTCCGTGATGTCAGCTGTCTAGAGACAGCTGTATCACAGAGCTAAATGTCGCTACAGAGCGGCAAACAGGCTATCTCTGCAGGATTTTCTAGAACGGCCCTGAGGAGTTAATTAAGGACCGCGCGGACGTTTATAGTCAGTGAGCAGTTCGGAAGTGGTTAATATACAAAATATGATTATATAAAATATAGATTACATAAATAATAGAATGCAAATCTCGCAAACCTTCTTTAACATTTGACCCTGGTAACTTTTGGGGAAGATAATCATTGAAGGCAGTCTCTATTCTTACCCCCACTTTCCAAGGGGTATCAATCTCCTTACCCTCGGCCGTCCACACCTGACACAAGGGCACCAAATACAACATCTCCAACTGCTCCTGGGGACTCCATCTCCCCCCAGGAACTATAGTTGTATATTTGCAATAAATTCCAATGCACGACTCATTTTCGTGCATCAGACCATACATTTTCTGTCTCCAAGGACCCTTTTTCCCCGCCACATATGGATACAGTGACCCCTTACTGTACTCTGTCCCTCCACACCCGATGGGCCATTTCCAAACTGTCCTGTAAACCCCGGCACCAGATATCGATGGTTATATAGTTAAGGTGAACCCCATCACGCCGAAAAACTCTGCAGATGGAGTCTCAAGATCACGATGCCGCACCACCATTTCGGCGAACAAATCGAGCAACCTCCTTATTAATCTTTGCCCGAGCCCTGTTTAAACTGTCAACACAATGCGCCTGACGCCACGCCCGTCTAGCAACAATGTCCAAACAGACAACCAAAATGGTCTGATAAGCGGACCATATCCTAAGTAAGTCCAGCTTAATATCCTACACTATTTTCCGGGAAGGCCGAATGCTCAGGTCATTACCCCCTGCATGTAACAGCAAAACATCATGAGGCCTATCCAGGCTCCAAAGCATGCCACGAAGCCCCATCCAACAAACCTGCATTTCCAACCTATCAAAACCCAGTTGCCGGCCAGCCGGTCGGACATCGTCACGCAGCGCACCCCAAAAAACATAAGAGTGGCCAACTATCCACGCCAAATACACAGCAGCACCTGAAAGACAAGTAAACATAAAAAACATGAGCAGCACTGGCCAATCCAAGAACAATGGGAGTGTCTCAGACTCTGAGTCTCAGAAGTACTACAGCCATTTTGAAACAGCTCAGAGGGAATCCTAAAACGGTGGATCCACAGCAGACGGGCACAACTGGAGGGCACTAAGTAATATTACTCCGTATAACCCATCATATTTAAAATGTTGTCCTGGAGGGTTGCTTTAACAATAAACAAATCACAAAGTGACACCCTGCTGGACCATCTGTGATCAGCTGTAATCTGTAGGTTGGCAATGAGGCACAAAGAAACGAACCTACGTAGACTTGAGTGCCCATTAGAAAATGGGGTAACATCAAATGCACACTGACGCATTTTGTCAGATATCACATGACTTCATTAGAGCAGATATTTGAAAAGAAACAGAAACAAATGTCTACAATAATTATTGCTTTCTTGAATTACCTATATAAGTGGTCTACATACGCCTTTTCACCACAAAACCTAAAAATACATTACTCAGATCGATGGTTATTGGAAATTAATTGGAAATTTGGATAAATGCTTATACACTTTTACCATGATGATCGGAATTAACATGATTCTATTGCAGACCGCATAATTCGCAGGAAAGATTTGACCATTTTATGTGAGCTTTGTAACCCAGATGATTCTTCCTCTTCCCTTTCTCATGACGAGATCTCAGAGTTTATTGATCTAAAACAAACATGTCTAACTATGCCTCCTATTTCCTCTAATCATTATGTGAGGGCATATGTTAAAGGGTTTAGTTATGATTCAGAGGCACTAAACTGGTCAGTGACAATTTCCCAATAAATGAATGAAGAGCATTAAATTAAAGGAACTGAGTGACGCCAAAAGTTAGGTCTGGGCGATTTTGCCAAAAAATAAAATCTAGATTTTTTTCAACACTTTGGCGATTTTCTATTTGAGTCTCGATTTTCTTATTTTTTTTCTGTTTATTTAACAGTAATACCAAGAGATAATTTAATAACATTTTCTTTATATAAATAACTTTTTAACATATATTGCTATAATTATTGTACGTAACTTCACGGTTTTTAACCTCCACAAGTACTTTATTATATCATAAATACAATTGGAGAAATGTCTATCTAATTGATTATAACTTCTGTGTTCCTTGGCAGAGAACAGGTTAACAGAATCTATAATCAATGAGGCACTGCGTGCACCAACATCCCTCTCCCCCGTCACCACCTCAGCCTGTCCCCGACATTGCCGGATTCACACGACTGTGATTGGACCGTGAAAAACGGTCCATGTGTCAGCCGGATTTCACAGCCCGATCATGGTACATGTGAACGGGAATCCTGGCATCAGTCATTCAGGCTACAGTCACACGGCCATAAAAAACTGATAAATTGTCAGTTTGTCATGTCCATTTCGCATCAGTGTCTCCAAATGCTCATCCATTTCCAGTCCGTCTTTCATGGCCGTTATAAAAAAAAGGATGGATTTCATTTGTCAGGGTAGATAGCGCTGCAGTGCCCACATATAGTGACATAGTGCCCACATATAGTGACAGTGCCACACTGCCCACATATAGTGACATAGTGCCCACATATAGTGACACAGTGTTACAGCGCCCGCATATAGTCACATAGTGCCACAGTGTCCACATATAGTGCCACAGTGCCCACATATAGTGACATAGTGCCCACGTATAGTGATATAGTGCCACTGTGCCAACATATAGTGACATAGTGCCCACATATAGTGACAGTGCCAGCGCCCACATATAGTGACAGTGCCACATATAGTGACATAGTGCCCATATATAGTGACAGTGCCCACATAGTGCCTCAAATATAGTGCCACAGTGCCTATTTAGACAGTGCCACACCCCCTTGCAGGTAGCACCCCCACCCCCATGTAGATCGTACCCCACATTGTAGATGACAGCACCACCCGCTCCCTTGTAGATAGCACCCCCACATGTAGATCTCACCCCCAAACAGGTAGATCTCATCCCCCACATGTAGATCGCAGCACCACCCCCTCCTTTGTAGATCGTACCCCCACCCCCTTGCAGATCGCAGCACCACCCGCCAACCTTGTGTATCACGCCCCCACCCCTTTTAAATCACAGCACCACCCCCCTCCCTTGTAGATTACACCCCCGCATGTAGATCACACCCCCCTTCCTTGTAGATCGCGCCGCTGTAGATAGCACCCCCCTTGTAGATCGCACCACAACCCCCCTTATAGATCGCACCGCTGTAGATAGCACCCCCTTGTAGATCGCGCCACAAATACCCCCCTCCACTTGTAAATTGCGCTGCTGTAGCTCCCACTAGGAGCTGAATCCCCGGCCAGAGGTTGATGACACTTTGGCTGGAAATTCAGCTCCTAGTGGGAGCTACAGTGTCGCGATCTACAAGGGGAGGGGGGTTGTGGCGCGGTCTACAATGGGGGTGCTATCTACAGTGGTGCAATCTATAAGGGGGGATTGTGGTGCGATCTACAAGGGGGGTGCTATCTACAGCAGCGCGATCTATAAGGGGTGGTTGTGGTGAGATCTACAAGGTACAAGGGGGGTGCGATCTGCAAGGGGGGTGCTATCTACAGTGGGGCGGTATCTACAGGGCGGTGTGGCTATGTACTAGAAGTCTCTACTTCTCCTGCTGTTCTGTACTGTATCATTCTGTTTAGCGCAGAACAGCAGTTCTGTGGGGAAGTAGAGACAGAATGGGGCGGACCGGGAAGTGACGAGGCGATGGGGTGGAGCTTCCTCCTGCAGCACAGCGGTATTAATGAATCGATTCTACGATTCTGTTAAAAAACAGAATCGTGAGAACCCACTGACAAAGGGGTCAGTGTTGTCCTCATAAAAAAGGAATTCTATGTGGGTGAAATACTAAACCAACTTGAGTCGTAGACTTTATGAGAATCCTATGGATGACATTATGCACAAATTATTGTTAAATAAACATGAATTTAAAAATGAAGAAACCTAGGATGCCAACTATTTATATTTTAACTAAAGTTTGCCTGATCAACCCACTGATGGGTGGTGGTCCCACTAATAAAATGAGGCAATATATTAATTAAAACATTAAAAACACTAGTTCACCAATTACGTACTTTTGTCCTTAATGCTTGCGATGTTCTTTCAAAACTTGAGCAATTACGATTCCCTGATAATTGTATGCTTGGGCAGAGGCATAGCTAGGTTCTCCTGCACCCGGCGCAAAGATTCAGATTGGCGCCCCCACCAACGTATTTCCCGACATCTCCTTCCCCCTCGCCATGTTTGCTTTCTCCACCAATCAATGAGGTGTCACACACAGCCCCTTGTAGATAGTGCCACACACAGCCCCCCTTGTAAATAGCGCCCACACAGCCCCCCTTGTAGATAGTGCGACACACAGCCCGCTTCCCCCCTTGTAGATAGCGGCACACTCTCCCCCCCCTGTAAATAGTGCCACACACAGCCCGCTGCCCCTTTGTAAATAGCGCCACACTCTCCCCCTTGTAAATAGTGCCACATTCCCCCCTTTTAAATAGCGTCACACTCCCCACTTGTACTTAGCGCCACACTGTAACAGAGCGGTGAGCGGTAGCCTACCGCAACCACTCTCAGCTCTGCCTGACGTGACTTACCGGAGGAGCCGAGGAGGTCATACGGCGCAAACAGCGGCGGAATTCCTTCTGACTAGGGTCGGTGACAGCCAGGGCCGGCCTTAGGTTGGATGGAGCCGTGTGCGGGACTCACTATTGCCGCCCCTACAAAAAACTAAAATTAACCACATATATAGACACGCACAAACTGGAACATATATACTGTACATACATAAAGACAGATATTTAGACATACAGGCAAATATACATACACACATCTGGAATATATACATACAGGTAAATATATAGACGTACACACACACACACACACACACACACACACACACACACCGGCAGATAAATACACAGACAAGAACATATACAAATACATAATAGGCACATATATACAAGCACAAAGACACATTCACAAACAGACCCATATATACCCAGTACAGGTATTGTTGTAGATTTCATGTGCAGCCCTATGTAACACCTCTGATAACACAGTGATAACTCTGATACAGATAATATAGTAGGTGCTACCTGCCGTCCTATGTAACACCACAGATAACACACAGTGACAACTCTCTGAGTACAGATAATGTAGTAGATGATAACAATACCCACAGACACATATAAACACTCACAGAGGCATATATATAAGGGGCAGCAGGGTATATAAGGGACAGCAGGGTATATAGGGGTCAGCAGGGTATAAAAGGGTCAGCAGGGTATATAGGGGCAGCAGTGTGTATAAGGGGCAGCAGGGTATATAGGGGCAGCAGGGTATATAAAGTGCAACATATTATATAAGGGGCAGCAGGATATATAGGGGACATAAAAGTATACAGGGGCAGCAGGGTATATAGGAGGCAACAGGGTATATAGGGGCAGCAGGGTATATAGGAGGCAGCACAGATATCTGCATTTTATCTGTTCTACTTTAATATTGAAGACACACTTTTACAAAGAGACATGAACACATGCAGAGACATATACACACACACACACACACACACACACACACTGTAACACATACACATACCAACACAGAGAAACATACTGTATACACACACTACACACACATATACAGACAGACACACATGGATACTCACCATGTATCCTTGCTGACAGGATCAGAGGTTTCTTGCCGGACGGGCTGTGGGTGGGGCTTCCTCCTCTGCTTCTCGGCTGTTATTTACTCTGTGTGTGTGCTGAGCACAGAGTAGACGCAGAGCCCAGCGGTGCCCCTTACATGCTGGGAGGGTGCAGCACGGGAGTGGACTCGAGTCAGAACGGAGCTGCATGATCTCTTGGCTCTTCCTAAAGCTGGTCGCTGCTGCAGGTGTCTGACATACAGGGCGCCAATCAGCAGCGGTCAGCTGCTTTGCGGCGCCCGCCCTTGCCTACCAACAAGTTGCGCCCAGGGCACATGCCCCGCCTGCCCCCCCCCCCCCACCCCACTAGCTACGCCCCTGGCTTAGGTGGTTAGATATTGAATCCTTGTACACATTAATCCCTCATGCTTACAAAAACAAGGTATGTGGACTTTAAAAAAAAAACTTTTTAGGTTTAAAGAACGAGTTGAAATTAAACCTGTACCTTTAGATATGGCGTGGATCTCAGGACTCAGACCGCATGATTATAACCAATTTCCTTTCTGACTCTTGGGACCACACCACATATTATTCATTCTTGAGGTTGTTGTGCAGAGTGTGTGTTCTTTAATAATTTGCTTTTTTTCTCTGATCTTTTTGTCAATGTAGTGGAATGATGGGGGTAGCGAAACGGACAAGTGAGCCCTAATCTACCCGCCACTCTGTCCCTGCCTACTCTCAACGACCCGCCCTAGGCGACGGGGTACAACTGGGCGACGGTCCCTACGCTCAGTAGGTGCACGAGACAAACAGACAAGGGTACACAAAGCTAAGGGAATTGGGGCAGTTGCCCACGGCAACACCGTGAGCAACAAGAGTGGTGAACGAGCTGAGTAAAACCAGGAGTGTACGAGGAACCAAACGCAGAGCAGGAGAGTAGTCAGTAAGCCAGGGTCAGTATGGAGCAGGATCAAATAGTCAGGAGCTGTAGCAAGGCCAGGAAACCACACGAGAAGAATCACAAGCAAGGAGGAACAGGAAAGGCAGGTATAAATAGAAAGATGGGGGGGAGCTAGCTCCATCTGGCCAGGCTGTGATAGGCTCTCCCACTCCTAAGCCTGCCAGCCTGAGTGGTGGAAACTGGAGTCAGTCTCAGAGACATAGACTCAGGTGCAGACTGATTGCCTATGGGCGTATCCACAGAAGTTGTGCCTGGCAGATCCTTTACAGTAGTTTTATCAATCTAAATGTAATGTATTTTTAGATTTTGTAGGGATAAGGTATACCACATATAGGTGTAATTCTAAAAAACAATGATTATTGTAGACATTTTTTACAATTGTACACTTCTTGTCGGCTGATTAAGTTTTCCTGACTATAAAAGGTCCTTTTGTTTGTTTTTAGTATTTACTTTGGTACAGTCATGTGATATGTGACAAAACACATCAGCATGAGTTTGACGTAACCACTAGAGATTTGCGAATTTCCAGAAATTCATTTCTGGTCCGTTTCAGATCGAAAAAATTTGTTGCGAATAAAAAAATGCCCCAATTGCCTTGAAAAGTTGTGCATGACACTCTGAGGTCTTCTATGACTGTATCTAAAACCCTTTAAAGCTTTTTAATGCCAAAACAGCATTAGTAATGTCAAAGTGACAGCAACATACACTATATGGACAAAAGAATTTGGACACTTCCACATTACACATAGAGTATATTTTATGACATCTAATTCTAAATTCATAGGCATAATATGGAGTTGGTCCCCCCTTTGCAGCTTATAGAGCTTACACTTTTCAGGGAAGGCTTTCTACAAGATTTTGGCGTGTCTGTGCAAATTTGACCATTGATCCAGGAGAGCATTTGTGAGGTCAGACATTGATGTTGGATGAGAGGGCCTGGCTCGCAATCCATGTTCTAGTTAATCCCAAAGGTGTTCGATGGGGTTGAGATCAGGGCTCTGTGTGGGCCAGTCAAGTTCTTCAACAACAAACTCACCCAACCAACCATGTCTTTATGGACCTTACTTTGGGCACTGGGGCACAGTTATACTGGAACAGAAAAGACCTTCCCCAAACTTCCCCCAGACGAAGGCATTCGCCGAAACGCGCGTCGGGTGTGGGCGTCTCCTATGTGCCACCATGACCTTGGGTAGGTAATCATTGTTTTTGACACGCATCTGCCATATTTCATCTGTCAGTCTCACCTCTTACCAGCCTCCTAGCACAGCAATCTCTGATCTCTTTCCTCGTGCACATAATATAACACTGTATAGTAACCATTATATCTTCAGCACAACTTTTTTTTACCTTCAGCAAATTACTGTGATAGATTCTGTAGACGGCTTGGTAGTTACCTTTTGAGATTTCGTTATATACGCGTTAATATAATCCTACTTCAGCATTTAACGTATGTTTATGACAAATAACGCAACAATCATGGTTCAGCAATGGGTGATGCCCTTTTTCATTGTGACTCATCTTTTTTACTCTGTTATGTCTTATATGTAATAAAGCTCATATTTTTATATCTTGAACATTGTGTTTAAGTTGATCATTTTCTCTCTCGGGTATTTCTATAGTTCATTATTTGATCAACGCACCAAGGTTACTTGGTCATTACCACGGATTGTTTCTCATTAGCATAATTTATCTACATAGATACTATACGTCTAACAGTCTGGATATTAGACATTGTACCATTACTAATGAGTCAAATCCCTCCGCGGGTATTATCTTTGGTTTTCACTGTTCCCACAAAGTTGGAAGCATACAATTGTCCAAAATTTTTTGGTATGCTGAAGAATTAAGATTTGCCTTCACTCGAACCAAGGGGCTTAGGCCAACCCGTGAAAACTACCCCATAGCATTATCCCTCCTCCACTAAACTTTACAGTTGGCACAATGCAGTGAGGCAATTAATGTTCTCCTGGAATTTGCCATACATTGACTCGTCCATCAGAGTGCCAGATAAAGCAGCATAATTAATCACTCAACAGAACACGTTCCCACTGCTCCAGAGTTTAGTGGTGATATTATTTATTTTTTATTTTTGATCCTTATAGATCCTTCTATATGTTTATACGTTCTTCATGTGAAGCTGCATACTCACCCAATCTGAAGATCATTATAAATGCTCTCTTTGACCATGCAGTTATAATAAACTATGGTTGTTATTTTCTCAAGATTTGATAAGTGTTTACCTGTAAGCCCGAATTATATTAAACATGCTTTGGATTATGTGATGTGCTTAGGTGGACATGATTATATAATTTACTGCCCTCCTTTAGTAGTTGTTGACCCATTAAGGGTGTTAGAGCACTGTGTGATGGCACTATTATAACTATACTTTATATACACTGTGCTGTTTACGTGCATATCGGGCATATCATGACTCTGCTCTGTAGGCAGATATTTTGATATCATCGGGACAGTTAAACCCTAGAGTCCTTTCACTAATAGGCCATTTTATTAATTTTCTGTGTTTGACACATGTCCTTGTCATCCATTCTAACCGGACATTGCGCGGCTCCTCGCAATGTGTATACCGTTGTCGTAAGCCGTGTCTAGACTTCTCTCTTCTCAGGTGACTATATTCTAGTAACAAGATCTCGGTCATGCGCAGTAATAGACGCTAGACGCCGTGTCTTGGCAAGGTATATAGCCATTGAAAGTGCATACGACAGCCCTTGTTCTTCCTTTTTGCGTGAGTGGCAGCTATTTTGCATATATGGATTTAAATAATTGATGATTCCTGCTTTGATCTATGCTGGTGATTATGTGTTGTAATGTTTTTGTAATTCACAATGCATCGCTGCATTACATATGTTTATTTAAAACACTGCCCTATTGTTTTAGTGATTATGTTAGATATTCAGGCCTCATGCACATGACTGTAGCCATGTGCACGGCCGTGATTTTCGGGTCGGCCGGGGGCGGAGTGTCACCCGCAAAACGCGGGCCGTGCACTTGGCCGCGTCCATTATATCCTATGAGCCTGGGCTCCTGGGCCATGCACAAACTGTGGAAACCACGCTCGTGTGCATGGCCCCATAGGAATGAATGGTGCCGCAATTCTCCCATGGATTTTCGGTGGAATTGTGGCCGCAAAAGCACGTTCGTGTTCATGCGGCCTCATACTTGTAATGTTTTTTGATATGCTGATGTTGTATCCTTGACCCACCCACTGTGGACTGTATAAAAGGATTGCTACACCTGTGTTTCATTACTTGACAAAGGCTGCATTGAACAGCTGAAACGTTGCACCCTTTTCACATATGGGTGAATAAAAAACGCTTTTTGAGACCTTCTATCCGAATGCTGCCTCTTTTCTTTTGAATTGTCTGCATTTGAGGGATCCACAAGTCGCGTTCCTGGAGGCTGCAACCTATTGACCCTTGTGAGGTCCAGACTTACTGTGCTGCTCCTACATTCTATTTTAAACACAAGAGGAGATGTTAGGGTGGCAAAAATAAATCCTGTAAATTGGGGAAAGTTTGTTAGGAAGGACACATTAGGCTTTTATAAAGACAGCGCTTAGAGCTTTAGTTTTTGCGACTGATTTTCAATTTTTTAAATACAATGCAAGATTTTTAAGAAGTAAAACTGTATTTGGACCAGTGTTTTAGTCCTTAGTTTAGATTTATTTTTTTGTACGGATGTAGCCAGGTTTATCTTGAGTCTGAAAGCTTGTTGCAGATTCATATCACACAATAAAAGCCATTGAATAAGTTAAATTTAATTTCTTCTCACTGTGTATTTAATGCATTAAAAGTCAAGATAAAGATGGCTACATCTGTATTTGTTTAAAAATATATTTTGTCCAAATTGTGAAAACATGCATTGTGGACTACTTATATAAATATACCACATTTGAACTCCTCAGAATGTCTTCTTTTGTAAAATATATGGGGGTATGATAAATATTTCATTAAATAAATGTAATTAACCAAGTCAGAAGAAACTATAATATTTTTGCCAAAACAGGTGGAAAATTTGAGATGTCTGGCAGCAAAAGATTTAATCTTTATTTTCTGGCTAAACCCTTTAAAGGACAGAGTACAACTTTTCGGTATTATTCAAAATCCAATGATTTCAAATATTTTTTTGTTTTTTTTAATACTGCAACAGAACCCATATTAAAAAGCTTTCTGCTCTGGGACAGTAGTAGATCATTCAATTAAAATTTATGTTTTCGTCTTTGAAGTTAATTGCCATTGTACCCTCCTTAGCTAATATTTTCACCGAATAGATGATGACACAGTTACTGGCAAATCTGCACTGTTTAGTTAGACATTGCCAAGTGACAATATTTGAACACACTTTAGAAGGTATGTGTGTTCTCTCACTGTCAGTGCCACTTGACAGTATAAATAAAGAGCCCCATTCCTTCCAAGTCATATCTAACTTAAATTGACTTAAAAGACTGTACACATTTAAGATCCATACATATAAAATGAAGATTGCTGTTGTGTTTTTAATAGTAGCTGTAAGCAGCTGCAGTGGATTTGCTGCTCTTGGTGGACTTGGCGATCTTGGTGGGGTTGGTGATCTTGGTGGAGTTGGTGAAGTTGGTGAGGACACTACACTAAAATACTTTAGAAATGTATTGCAAAAATTAAGAGCAGTTCTATTTGATATAATATTGCAGAATATTGTTTAGTCATATTTTGTCACATTTACTTTTTATTGCAGATGTTCCACCACTTCCAGATATCTTAAATACCTGTCTTATCAAGGCCCTGACGGTGCTGTATTAATTTTTTTTTATAATTATGTCACATCTTTTTATTGAAAAACAAAAATAATGTATAATTCATTTTACTGTGCTCTGTGGTCTATACTACAAGACGTGAAATAAAGCACATTTGGTTTTATGTGGCATATGCTTTTAAGGGACCTGTAGATATGTCATAAATGTCTCTCATGGGAAAACCACTTTAACCTGTTTGTGCTCAAATTGCTACTGTGTTTATCGATCATATCAGTAGAATACAAAAGTAAGGAGCCTCACACACGAGTGTGTTCGGTCCGTGATATACAGTCCATATGTCGGCTGCATTTCCTGGACCGAACACACTGCAGAGAGCTGGGCTCCTAGTATCATAGTTATCTAAGACGCTAGGTGTCACTGCCTCTCCGTGGAACTACTGTCCCGTACTGAAAATATGACTACAGTACGGGACAGTTTTCCCGCAGCGAGGCAGTGACAGCTAGCATCATAGATAACTATGATGCTAGGAGCCCGGCTCCCTGCAGTGTGTTCGGTCTGGTAAATGCGGCCGGCGTACGGACCATATATCACGGACCAAACACGCTCATGTGTGGGAGACCTAAGTGGGGCAGCCGTAGAAACTGATGCAAACAGGTACAGACAGGAAAGAGATTTAGATGTGTATACTTCAATCCATGGTAGGCTCTCCATGTACACGTACTGTATTTATACCAGAGGTAGGCCCTCTGCAGGAGTATTATAAATTTGGCCATACTTTTAATGAATCTGATAACATTCATCTTATTTACATACATGCACGTTTTACTTTAAAAGGGTTATGTGGACGGAAAAGTATTAGCAGTGTACTCACTGTCGTATGTGAGTTCCCTCGCTGATATACATTTCGGTCCCCCGTCACGCTGATTAAGGTACTTTAATAAATTTTTATAGCGCTGCCGGGGAATCGGAAGTCTAGTGGCACATGGCTGCTACAGCGATTAGATAGCGTAGAGCGGGGCTGGTCACATGATGACGAGTCGTGCCATTATGAAGGAAAACTGTGCAACTAGACTTCCGGTACCCCGGAAACGCTATGAAAATCTCATAATCAGTGTGACGGGGGATCGGAATGTATATTAGCAGTGTACTGACATACTGCAGTGAGTACACTGCTAATACGTTTCCGTCCCCACATAACTCCTTCAAATGTAATTGTAAGACTATTTTCTACTGGTGGTGAATTTTACAAACAGTACGCAATCTAAATGCTATATAGAATAATGGATTGCGTACTACTAAAAATTCAAAGACTACATTCTATCACTAATTTTCTGTTTTTATTTTTTAAATAGGGATCACAGGAACTTCTTATAAGATTGGCAATATTAATTTGCACATATAAAAATGGAGAGGTAAATATATGCATTCATAAAATATATATAATTTCCTTCTATAATTATTTTGGTTTTAGCTGAAGTAATACACTGTGTGATCCCTAACATTAATAATTGTTGTTGTCATTATCTCTTAGTCATTGGCTTCATGCTCTATTTTTTGGCATGTACAGTAATGAATTTTATGCTATAATAGAGGAGCAACTTGCTGTTTCTTTTTGCATTTGTGTACATACATTTCTGAATTTGTGTGGATAAATTGTCAGTAAATTCAAAGATGTCTCCGCTTTCTATACAGCAATAGAGTAATGGCTTCTCTCCTTGAGATTAAGGCCTCCTGCACATCACAGTATTACGGAGGTATTACCCTCTAGAAGCATTGCTAAAGTGGAGAATATGGTGCCTCATTGAGGTACCTTACTACAGCACACAGAGTGCTTATGGGTCAGTAATACGAACACATAGGCCTTTTGTGTGCCACCAAACAGGATCCTTGCATACGGCTTGCTGCTCAATGGTCCTCATGCAATTAGCCAGATAATTTACATGCTTGATGGTAGGGCACACCCCTGGCACAGTGCCATCAGCAGGATGGGCGATAACACTGACTGCCCAACTCTTTACTGTCACATGGAACTTATACAATACTCTCTTTATCAGTAAAAACAATGGTCGCAAGGGTTGAGGGCTGTGTTCCAAAATTCAGAAGACCCTGCTTCTGGATTCGTGCGCTTCCTAGGGAAACCTATGACGTCATTGTTGACATCACAGGGATTACCTTGGGCAGAGAGGACTAGAGAGCATGCAGAAAATACACAATCTGTATCAGAGTTTATCAGGGATCTGTATAGAAAGACAGAAGGGAACACATAGATAATGTGCTCCTTGTTAACATGAGCACCATTAAATTAATAATAAATCGATAGTAAATTGTAAAATAAATAAATACATATTAACCCCTTCAGGACACAGCCTGTTTTGGCCTTGTGGACACAGATGATTTTTTCAAATCTGACGTGTCGCTTTATGTGGTAATAACTTTGGAATGCTTTAACCTATCCAAGCGATTCTGAGATTATTTTCTTGTGACATATTGTACTTCATGTTAGTGAAAAAGTTTGGTCGATGAATTCAATATTTATTTGTGAAAAACTTCAAATTTTAATGTATCTACTTGTAAAATGGATAGTAATACCACACAAATTAGTTACTAGTTAACATTTCCCTTATGTCTACTTTATGTTTCCATCGTTTTTTTCACTTCTTATTTTTCTAGGACGTTACAAGGCTTAGAACTTTAGCAGCAATTTCTCATATTTACAGGGGCCAGTTCAGTTCTGAAGTGGCTTTGAGGGCCTTATATATTAGAAAGTCCCCATAAATCACCCCATTTTGAAAACTGAACCCCTCAAAGTATTCAAAACAGCATTCAGAAAGTATTTGAACCCTTTAGACATTTCACAGGAATTAAGACAAAGTAGAGTTGAAATATACAAATTAAATTGTTTTTTGCTGAAATTCATTTGTAATACAGGGTGGGCCATTTATATGGATACACCTAAATAAAATGGGAATGGTTGGTGATATTAACTTCCTGTTTGTGGCACATTAGTATATGGGAGGGGGGAAACTTTTCAAGCTGGGTGTTGACAATGGCGGCCATTTTGAAGTCGGCCATTTTGTGCTGTGCTGTCACATACACCCACATTAACTTTACTGAAGTGTCTTGAGAGTGAATAAACATTGCCTCCAGCCAGGATGCGATGTCTATTCAGACTCACGAACACTTCGGTAAAGTTTCTGTGGAACTTAATCACACAGCACAGCGTGATCTTGCGAGAGCACGTTCTGCTTTCATTCACAGCGTGATCTTGCCAGATCACGCTGTGCAGTGAGTAAGTCCCACAGTAACTTTACCGAAGTGTCGGGAGTGTGAATAGACATCGCATCCTGGCTGGAGGAAACCTCTGGCTTGTCCTGATAGGCTTCCTGTCAGAGTGACAGGAAGTCACTGTGCCGTTCCCGATGCACACTGTCGGTGCTGTGAATACAAATGGACATGAATGGAGAGAAGTGTATGACGCTGATTGGTCAAATCAGTGCCCACTTGGTCAAAAGTTAAAAAACGCCCAGTTGGGCATTAAGAAACTAATTAGCATAAATCTAAAATTATTCATAACTTCCTAAAAAATTATAGTTTTTTTTTAAATAAAAACCACTGTTGTTATCTACATTACAGCACCGATCAGATTATGTAGGAAATAGGGCACTTACAATCTGGTGATAGAGCCTCTTTAAGGGGTCTTCACTATGTATGACTATTAGAATTATATTACACAATCTTGTTACAATTATAATTTATTTTTATTTTCAAAAGCAGTACAAATTCTCACTGTTACAGGAACAAATAAGATTTTTCCTATTGTGTTCCAGGGCAAACTGAATAATGATAATTGGAAAGCTGTTAATGCCGCATTAGAAAACGTTTTGGTAAGTTTTTCTTTGTTACTAGGAAGAACTGTGCTAAATTATTCCTCTCCTTCTATAATTTTCTAATTTTTTGATACTTAATAGACCAGACTTTTGTATATAATATTTTGTTATTGGCATACAACCGTACATCCTAAAAATATAAATTTGATTTTTTTACAAACCACTTTACAGAAAGAAACTCTTTGCACCGTTGGTACTGTTCTGAATATTGGTGCGCTGGTAAATATATATATTTTTTTAATCACTTATTTGGTAGCTACATAGTCACCAAAAGAAAGATTATACATCCATTATCAGAAGAATTAATGGGGGAGATTTACAAATGCTATTACTCCAGTTTTAACTGCTTTTACAACATACCAGCTGTAACTTTACAAGGGCCGCTGCCAACTTAACCAACACAAATTACATGAGTAAATTATATCTTTAAGGCCAGGTTCACACACACAGTTTTGATGCAGTTTTTTATTCCGTTTTGATTCCGATTTCAGTATTTTGAGCCAAACACTGGAGTGGAAACAAAAGAAAGAGGCATCAGTCTTTTCTTTATACATTTCTTTCCTTTTGGATTCACTTCTGTCTTTGGTTCAAAAAAATAAGCCAAAAACTGCATCAAAAGTGTGTGTGTGTGTGTGTGTGTGTGTGTGTGTGTGTGTGTGTGTGTGTGTGTGTGTGTGTGTGTGTGTGTGTGTGTGTGTGTGTGTGTGTGTGATCCTTGCCTAAAAGGCTGTATGGTTTTCTTTTCTAAAGAGCCCTATGGACACGTCTATCGGGAGCTTTCCTGACGTACACAATAAGCGTAGGGAGATAGCTCCTATCTAGACACCGAACACTGTAAATGTAGGTCAAACCTATAAAGAATAGATGCTAGAATAACCAAAAGTATAGGAAATTGAAAAAGTCTTTAAGTTGAACAATAAAAGACAAATACAAGATGATAAAACAAATCTGCAAACCTACAGATAAAAAGGATCATACGCTGTGCGACTCCAAAGATGAAAAGCAAATGACAAAACAGCCCCCAAAAGAAACTGCACGGACCGAGTATAATGAAAAAGATACATGTATAAGTACAAGAGTACCAAGTAACATGAATGGTATACAACAATAAGAGCAATGTAGCTCATAGAGAATCAGTATATAGGTGAGAGCAGGTAATAACATAAACAATACAAATAGGTGTCTAGGGACATAACGTACCCATATTAGCGTTTCATCTTTGGAGTCGTACAGCGTATGATCCTTTTTATCAGTAGGATTGAGGTTTCTTTTTATCATCTTGTATTTGGCTTTTATTGTTCAACTTAATAAAGACTTTTTCAATTTCCTATCATTTTGGTCGTTATAACATCTATTCTATATAGGTTTGTCATATGTTTTTGAAACATTTAGGATTTAACCCTAGGATCAGCCCTCATAAATTATGTATGATCTTCTGGTGCATTTTTTTCTGTGCTGATATTTTGGTTTATTTACTGTAAATGTAGGTATTGTAGATGTACATTCAGTTTGAAGGTATCCATACATTTTGTATTTAGGGAACTGCATTACAGCAGAATAGAAAAAGCAAAAAATAATGTAAATGTAATAGATGTTATACTTTTCTGTACTTTGAATTTTAGGGAAAGCTTGGAAAACCTGTAGCAAGTACCGTTACCACTCTTATTAATACCTTAAGACCTATCTTGGTAAGTTATTTTTATAAAATATAGTTGTGGTCACATGTACATAAAACAAAATAATACAGATCAATAGTAAATTAATGGTTATATTGTCGTTTTTAGAGTATAAAACAAGATTTAGTAGCTAGTAAAGTGGTATGACAAGCCACATGAAAGTTCAAGGTTAGGAGATGACTTTGTATTCACGTTGGTGAGGATGTCACAAGGCGAAAGTGTTGCAGAATGCAGCAGCATGCTGTCGGAGTAAAGTTGCGATTACCCGCAATGTGACCATGAGTCCATGCTCTCGTGGATTTACTTCCACACGGTAAAAGCATATTTGGCTTCATTTGAAATGAGCCCTAGTGTGTGTTACTGAGACAGTCATATTAGGAAACCCGTTTAGTAATAGCCTAGGGAATTCTAAGCTAGTAGAAAGGGATCAACAGTTCAGGAGACTCATAAACCAAAGAGAAGAGCAACAACATAGAGGTCTGTAATACCCAGCATACCTGTGGACTACATTTTACAGTATTTTTATTTCTATAGGCAATGTGTAATACTTCATCTTTCCTAGCGTGGAACAGTTGAACATTTGCTGGCAGATTCCACCACAGACTACAGCTGATCTCTGGGGGTCCTTCCTAGCTGGAGAACACCCTGTGATCAGCTTATCATCTAAGGATTATGCTAATATAAAGAGATGGACCAAGTGGACATCCCCTTTAAGGCTGTATTCATGCATGGTGATTCACCACATTTTTGCCACTCCTGCGAACACCCGCAGTGGCCATTATGCAATTTTAGGGCATGGCCACACGTGGCGGATTTCCTCCGCAACTGTCCGCATCAATGCCGCACAGAATCTGCGTTGCAGATTCTGCTGCGGATCTGCACAAAATGTGCAGTAAATTGATGCGGACTAGCTGCTGCGGACTGCGGTAAAAGTACTTCCCTTCTCCCTATCAGTGCAGGATAGAGAGAAGGGACAGCACTTTCCCTTGTGAAAGTCAAAGAAATTCATACTTACCGGCCGTTGTCTTGGTGACGCGTCCCTCCTTCGGCATCCAGCCCGACCTCCCTGGATGACGCGGCAGTCCATGTGACCGCTGCAGCCTGTTATTGGCCTGTGATTGGCTGCAGCCGTCACTTAGACTGAAACGTCATCCTGGGAGGCCGGACTGGAGACAGAAGCAGGGAGTTCTCGGTAAGTATGAACTTAAATTTTTTTTACAGGTTGCTGTATATTGAGATCGTAGTCACTGTCCAGGGTGCAGAAACAGTTACTGCCGATCGCTTAACTCTTTCAGCACCCTGGACAGTGACTATTTACTGACGTCTCCTAGCAACGCTCCCGTAATTACGGGAGCCCCATTGACTTCCTCAGTCTGGCTGTAGACCTAGAAATACATGGGTCCAGCCAGAATGAAGAAATGTCATGGCAAAAAAGCAAGACGCATCCGCAGCACACATAACATGTGCATGACAGCTGCGGACTTCATTGCGGAATTTAGAATCTCCATTGAAGTCAATGGAGAAATTCCGCCATGAGTCCGCCACTGCTCCGCAACAGACAGAGCATGCTGCGGACACCAAATTCCGCTCCGCAGCCTATGCTCCGCAGCGGAATTTTACGCCTCGTCTAAACGAACACTTCTAAATAGAAGTGGAAGGCAATGGAGAAACGGCTCCGCTGCGGATTAACGCTGCGGAGTGTCCGCAGCGGAATTTAAGTGAAATTCCGCCACGTGTGAACCCAGCCTTATTCACATGTAGCCCGTTTTGTTGGTCATGTGCCTAAAGTAAAGTTTAGCTAGCTGCCAAAAAAAGCTTGCAGATATTAATTGTTTGTAAGATATTTGCTGTTTATGTTGCTTGGCATTTTTTTGAATCTTAGTGATATATATTTTTTTTTAACATGTAGGACGAGTCTGGACTCAGTGAAACTGCTTTCAATGCATTGTGTGAATTGGTATGAAATATATTTCTCTATATTATTTTACCATCAACTGTGACTATTCCAGACAAATAAGGCCCATGTCACAACAATGTTTTTCCTATACAGTAGAAAATGTTTTTTCAAATATAAAACGTATGTGAAGGAAAACCTTATATAACCCATTGTTTTCTATGGAGCAAATGTATTCCAAGGTGTGTGCCATTTTTCTACAATAAATCAGGAATATGTCTTCTTGTAGAGTATTTAATAGCAAAGGGCTTTACACTATTGTGTATTCCAAAAAAAAAACAGCAGTGTCTTTTTTTTATATATATAATGAGAGTCAATGGTGTGACATATTGACATATGCAAATGCTGCCACACATTTTATAAACTGGTATTAAATATGCTAATTTCCTCCAGATGTGAACAGTTATCAATAATTATGTAAAGATCAAATCGGGCAAAAAGTATGTTTGTCGAACAAATGCAAATGTATACCATACGTTTGCAAAGTATAAGTTTTTTTAGGAATTTTTCTGACTTATAGAAAACTATGCAGTTTTTTAAAAATACATAAAAAACATACAGTACAAGTATCATGGTTTGAAATAGGCCTAAGGCTTAGTTAACACCACTTTTGTGCCTTTAAATCATAATGGCCTATCATTAGGATTAGCTATCAATATTTGATCGATCAGCAAAATAAAAGTCCTCTGATGGAGTTGTAGTACCAGGCATAGCCACCCATACAGATAGCCAGAGTGGGACTTAACAACAGTATTATTCACAGCTGCCCACACAGATGCGACACTGGGACTAGTGAATGGGGCTGAGCTGCAGTACCAGTCACAGCCACATTAGTCAAATTCCCACCGATCAAAACTGTCCAGGTCCTGAAGGAGTTCATGTATTTTTTATTTGTGGTACTCAATTGAACAATCTTTTGGCATATGTTTGGCTTTTGAAGTGTATGGGCGCATTAGATGTATACGTCAGAAGATTTTCTCAGCATATATATTGAGCTTTCACCAGAGACGTAGTGGGGCTCTAGCCTAATAATTCAAATGAGAACTAGAAAGACATTAGGAAGCAGGTTGATTCCTATATGGTTGCCAAGAGTTTTAGGTATTACATTATGTTTGTGATCCGTCCAGCTAGACTAGTTGCTCCAATTTATATATTTAATTTGCCTTATCTACTCACATGCCCCACTAGGAGGCTTAGATTTGCATAGGAGTATAGCGCTTTAGACTATGTTCACATCTGGGTTTGTATTTCAGCATTTCTGTTCCGTCATAGAAACAGAAAAACAAAAACAAAGGCCGAATTCATCACATGACAGACAACAATGGCGTCCGACGTAACACATTGGGGGCAATTTACTAAGTATGAAACGCCAGTCTTAATAGAAAGAACAATTTGAGTAAAATCTAATATAGTACAGTCGTTATACGGTGGTCGGAGCCTCCTGCTTCCGACACCGACCACTGCATAGTTTCCCGCGCCCAAAGGCAGCCTGGACTTCGTCCACTGGTGAGGCTCAAGTATCACCATGTTCTGGCTTGTGGGGCCCCATTTGA
Source organism: Rhinoderma darwinii (assembly GCF_050947455.1). Lineage (NCBI taxonomy): Eukaryota > Metazoa > Chordata > Amphibia > Anura > Rhinodermatidae > Rhinoderma > Rhinoderma darwinii. The sequence goes on along the minus strand of NC_134689.1, from coordinate 91,174,053 downwards.
AAAAAATTGTGACGCTCTGCATTACACAATGTTTGTAATGTGAATAGCTCCAAACTTAGTGAAATATAAAAGACATTGAGCATGTATGATATGATGTAATCATTGGCAAATCCTTTTTACTTTCCAGATCAAAAAATTCCTTGATCCCAATTGTTTGCCTATGCTTGTAGGGGTATGTATCACTAAAGTTTAACCATTGGTTCTGAATAAAGAAATGCACAATGTTTATGCTGTAAACTAATCTTAGGGTGTATTCACACGGTGCGGTTTTGACGCCTTTTTTTCTGTGAGGTTTCTGGCTGCTCGGCAAAACAGCACTGTGTGAATAAACTCTTAGGGCCTATTTAGATGAACGTGTAATACGTCCGTGCAACGTGCGTGATTTTCACGCGCCTCGCACGGACCTATGTTAGTCTATGGGGCCGTTCAGACTGTCAGTGATTTTCACGCAGTGTGTGTCCGCTGCGTAAAACTCACGACATCTCCTATATTTGTGCGTTGCTCGCGCATCACGCACCCATTGAAGTCAATGGGTGCGTGAAAATCACGCGCAACACACGGAAGCACTTCCGTGTGATGCACGTGATTCGCGCAACAGCAGTTAAAAGTATGAATGAAAAAAGAAAAACACCACGTGCTTTTCTGTTTACAAACATACAGAGTGTCATAATGATGGCGGCTGCGCGAAAATCACGCAGCCACGCATCATACGGGGCTGACACACGGAGCTGTTAAGTACCTTTTGCGCGCGCAAAACGCGTTTTTTTCGCGTGAAAAACGACACGCTCATGTAAATCTTGCCTTAAACCGCAAATGACAAAATTATACCACTTCTTGGGTAAACACATATCTGCAATTGTATAGGATAGAAAATGTAAATGACATAAAAGCATTGCAATTCCTAAAATATATGCCAGAAATTAGGATTAGAACAGTAAATTAAATATTCTAAGGAATTCTTAAAACACATACTTTTTTTTTGGTTTTGTTTTTAATTTTTATGTGAAAGAAAAATATAGACATTAGTAATAATGGCAGAGAAGTTTGAAAATATGGCCTGCACACAAACAAAATTTGGAATTTTTGTTTCAATTTTTTTCACTGCAGTTAAATACTGAAGAAAACTGACTTATTGGCTAATATTTCCAGGGGTCACTCTGGGAGACTGAGGCTTAGGGTATGTTCACACATAGTTTTTTCAGGCGTATTTCTGAGAGTAAACGCCTTGAAATACGCCTGGAAAAAAACACTTTCAGAAACCCTACAAACAGCTTCCCATTAAATTCAATTAGAAATACACTGTGCTGTTCGCATGAGGTGTATTTTTATGATGCTGAATTAAAAAAACGCCTCGCAAAAAGAAGCATCTTAAAAATAAGGGTATGTTCATAAGCAAAATCAAAAACGGCTGAAAATTACGGAGCTGCTTTCAATGGAAAACACAGTCAGCGTTTTAGGTGTATTTCGGGGCGGAAATGCCTCGAAATACGCCTTGAAAAACGTTAGCTAAATGCCTGCAAACATCTGCCCATTGAATTCAATGGGAAAAACGGCGCTTAGTTCAGACGGGGCGTTTTTTTATGCCGCTGTTTTAAAAAACAGTACGTAAAAAAGACTCCCCATAAAAAGAAGGAGAATGTCACTTCTTGAGCCATTTTTGGAGCCGTTTTTCCTTGTGTCAATGGAAAAACGGCTGCAAAAAAACGCTGCAAAAAACGCCTCAAAAAAACGTTTTTGGCTACAAAAACTGCTGAAAATCAGAGGCTGTTTTCTCTTGAAAGCAGCTCCGTCATTTTCAGGCGTTTTTAATTTTGCGGGTGAACATACCCTTAGGCAAGTTAGGGTTTATCCTATGCCCTTTATGTACTACAACCTGACAGTGAGGTCCTGCTCCAACACAGAAAGACGCCCAAATAAAGTGCAGAATTAATGCGCAGAAATTACTTGTCACATTTAGGGTATGTTCACACGGCCTATTTTTGGCTGTTTTTTTGGGCCGTAAACACCTGCAAAACGGCCAAAAAATCGGAAGCAGAACACCTCCAAACATCTTCCCATTGATTTCAATGGGAAAACGGCGTTCTGTTCCGACGGAGCGTTTTTCGCGGCGTTTTTTTACGCGTAAAAAAACGGCCACGAAAAAGAAGTGCAGGACACTTCTTGGGACGTTTTTGGAGCCGTTTTCCATAGACTCTATTGAAAAAAGCTCCAAAAACGGCCGTAAAAAACGCAGCAAAAAATGCAGCGAAAATCGCGAGTGGCACAAAAAACGTCTGAAAATCAGGAGCTGTTTTCTCTTGAAAACAGCTCCGTATTTTGAGACGTTTTTGACTCAGCGTGTGAACATACCCTTACTAGCAATTTACTGGATATAAAGAGCTTAACATACAAACAGGTTAAATTTGTTATTTTATTTCTAGGGGGATGTCGTGAAATTTCTCATTGACATGAAAACACAGGCATGCCCGGTAAGGAAACCAAAAATATAAGAATATTGAAACCATACCTGCGTTGCATTAATATGTCACCGCCTTACAAAAAGAGCAATGTAACTGTGCCAAATTGGCACCCTAAATGTGAGCTCCAGACTAAAGCTGCCACCTGTCGTGTACTTGACATGAACATTTGAAGTTCATTTATCTCATCATACAGTGAAATAATTCTGTCTGTATTACAGACACAAATTCCTGGCACATACTCATGCCCTTTTGCATACCCTTTGAATATTTATGTCTCATTCGTATGCATATGGTAGTTTACTTTTTTTTTTTTGGTCATAGCTGAATGTTTAAAGTGGGGTTTGTAGAATAATAGAGTTTTCTAAGAAATGACGTGTTATTATTCTAATACTTTCATAGGGAATCAATAAAAAAATCGCTATTGAAGATCTTAAAAAGATTGTGGTAAGATTGTTTTCCTCAAAATGCTTTATATTCTTCTTCTACACAGTATTTAGCTGAATATATTTCACATTTAGGCCTCATGCACACGACCGTATTTTTTCCCACCCTTAAATACTGGCGTAAATACGGGTCCGGTGTCACACGTATTCGACCTGTTTTGCACCAGTATTTACGGACCCGTGCCCGTAAATATGGGTCCGGTGTCACCCGTATTCCACCCGTATTTACGGGCACGTTTTTGGCGGCAAAATAGCACTGCACTAATCGGCAGCCCCTTCTCTCTATCAGTGCAGGATAGAGAGAAGGGACAGCCCTTTCTGTAATAAAGGTTAAAGAAATTCATACTTACCCGGCCGTTGTCTTGGTGACGCGTCCCTCTCTTCACATCCAGCCCGACATCCCTGGATGACGCGGCAGTCCATGTGAACGCTGCAGCCTGTGATTGACCTGTGATTGGCTGCAGCGGTCACATGGGCTGAAACGTTATCCAGGGACGGCCAGGACGTCGGGTAGGATGTCGAGAGGGACGCGTCACTAAGGCAATGGCCGGGAGACCGGACTGGAGGAAGCAGGAAGTTCTCGGTAAGTATGAACGTCTTTTATTTTTTACAGATTGCTCTTTATTCTGATCGGTAGTCACTGTCCAGGGTGCTGAAAGAGTTACTGCCGATCAGTTAACTCTTTCAGCTCCTTGGACAGTGACTATTTACTGACGTCGCTTAGCAACGCTGCCGTAATGACGGGTGCACACATGTAGCCACCCGTCATTACGGGGGCTCCATAGACTTCTATGGACTGTCCGTGCCGTTATTACGGCCTGAAATAGGACATGTTCTATCTTTTTTAACGGCACAGGCACCTTCCCGTAAGAAAACGGGAAGGTACCCGTGGCCAATAGAAGTCTATGAGCCCGTTATTACGGGTCGTAATTACGACCTGTAATAACGGGAGTTTTTACGGTCGTGTGCATGAGGACTAAGTTAAAGGCCATCACCAAAATTGTGTATTCTTTAATGATAAAAGATAGGTGGAAAAAATGTAATGTCTGTAAAAACAGGAAGTATAAAGTTTAATAATGATAATAATAACAATATTGTCTTCTATGACATTAAAGTACATTATTAAGTTAGTGGAAAACTGTTTTTTGGCTAAAAAAAAAAAACACGTTGTTGTATGAATAGACCATCACATACAATCTTTAAACTGCCCTTTGTTTTTAGGAAAGGCTTTTATGTTTACTTAAAGGTGGACCTGCGGTAGATGTTAATGAGGTAAGTTCTTTTAAAAGAGAAGCAAAATTGTAAATATTATTTGAATACAGTAACAATTTATTTCTTAATTTTTTCATTATTTCACATTTTTGTTATATTTTTGTGCAGCCTCTTTATAATGGTAGGTTCATCCACTTTGACATCACTAGCGGCAGGAGCAACCTGTAGGTGCCATGATGTATCAGTGGGATTCTTAGAGACTTTTTCAGCATCTTGCATTCTGCTCCCAGGCATCTTGCATTCCCTGACCTGGGAAAGTTGGTAGTTTGAAATCTTTTCCACTTGTAAATGATCTTCCAAACAGTGGCATCTGTAATTTTTTTTGTGGAGGTCTCAGACTCAGGCTCTTTGTAAATAGACAAGGTGATACCACACATAGAACAAAGAGCATACCAAACCGATATGGGCTTTGAAAATGAACAGCGATCAATGAGACATCTTGTTGATTACCATTCATTTGCTCCTGTCACACAGCAATGATCAGTTATGTACGGGCACGAGCGATCGTTATTACGTTTACACAGGGCAACGATCGTCAACGGGTGTTTAAATCAACACTCGTTTGCCTGTGCATTGGCGCGTGTGAAAGGACCTCTAATGTTTGAGGTATAAATAAGACGGGTTCCTCCAAGATCCTCTCTCACCATGTACTAATCATTTGTATCAAATCTAGTGCATCTTAATAAAGAGGTTCTGTCATCACATTATAAATGGCCTATATTTTACATGATGTGATCGGCGCTGTAATGTAGATTACAGCAGTGTTTTTTCTTTAGAAAAACGATCAATTTTGACAGTTATGACCTATTTTAGATTTATGCTAATGACTTTGTTAATAGACAACTGGGCCTGTTTTTACTTTTTGACCAAGTGGGCGTTGTAAAGAGAAGTGTATGACGCTGACCAATCAGTGTCATACACTTCTCTCCATTCATGTAATCAGCACATAGTGATATTGCTAGATCATGATGTGGAGTCACATACTCACACATTAACGTTACTGAAGTGTCTTGACAGTGAATAGACATTACCTCCAGCCAGAACGGGATGTCTATTCACAATCCTGACACTTCAGTAATGTTTGTGTGGGACTTACAGCACAGCAAGCGTAATCTTGTGAGATAACGCTGTAAATGACAGTCCTGGCTGGAAGCGGTGTCTATTAACTCTCAAGACACTTCAGTAACGTTAATGTGTGAGTATGTGACTGAACATCATGATCTCGCAAGATCACGATGTCTGAGTGCATGAATAGAGAGAAGTGTATGACGCTGATTGGTCAGCGTCACACACTTCTCTCCACATCGCCCTCTTGGTCAAAAAGTAAAAACACGCCCAGTTAAGAAACTCATTGGCATAAAGCTAAAATAGGTCATAACTCTATCAAAATTGATCGTTTTTCTAAATAAAAAAACACTGCTGTAATCTACATTACAGTGCCGATCACATTATGTAGAAGATAGGGCACTTATAATGTGGTGACAGAGCCTCTTTAATGAGGGACTCATAAATGTAAAGGAGCAGTTACTTTTTTCACAGAAGGAAATGGCATATCTGTGAATATTTTATTTTATAAATTTTTATAATTTGTTATTGTTTTTGTGTTCGATTACATCACCATTACCTTTATACTGTATACTGTTTAAATGGAGATCCACAAGCGATCGTTTGAATATGTCCACGTGTTAAAAAATAGGAAAAATTTAAAAGGGGTGTTCTTACTTTTTCAAATGACCGTATCTAGAAAATTGTAATTTTCTATTTCAAAATGTTAAAATCTTTAAAACTATAAATGTATAATGAAAGAATCGCAATATAACGTACACAGTAAAACGTGTGAGATTATCGCACCAGTTCAATTTAAAAATATTGCAGTCAAAATGAGAAACATCCTACATGGGGATATAATAAAGCAATCAATTTAATGACCAGGTATCAAGAGACAGCTAAGTTCCAAATGATGATGATGGAGATCATGAATGCTGAGAGAAATGGGCAAACCAAAATGATCGCATGGAAGATCTCCAGACTTGCAGTTGAGACAAAACAACCTCATTAAACCAAGACAAGGGAGCAGGGGGTGGGGAAAAGAATATATGGAAAAGAGAGCATGTCAGATAGCCACACTTGGCCAGGTCAATATCGGATGGTGATAAGTACGTATGGGCATAGTTAATCCAGTGTTGCTAGATACGAAGAAATTTGTCATGTTTATCAAAATAAAATGCTAGAGAGCTTTTCATTTATCAAGAATCCATCTACCCTCAACTTAACCTCCTGGACATTTCTCTTCTTCTATAAGCAAGCAATAGTCTGTTTAGCAGCAAGAAAGCGTAAGGTAAGGAGGCGAAATTGAAGGAGAATGAGAATTTTAACCTTATAATGTAATAGGGCGACCCTAGCATTACAGTGTACTGTAGAATAACATTGAACAAACTGTCTACAAGATCATGTATTCTAGACCAAAATGAGACTAGTCTGGGAAGCAACCACCAGACATGAAGCATATTACAGAGAGTGGCACAGCCCCCGAAGCAAGAAGAGGGCTAATTTGATACATACAGTAGTGTGCGATCCTAACAAGAACCTGGTGCAAACCCATAAGAACCTTATAAGCCGATTCCAGTGAAGTAGTGTTTATTTAACATTTAGACACAGTCCTCCATATATCTTCCCAATCCGAGGGGTCCCTGTTCAACGACAGATCCCTTTCCCAAGTGCGCACCTGCAGATGTATCCATCTTTATCTTGACTTTCAACGCATTAAATACACAGTGGAAAGATCCTTTTATCTTTACTTTTTCAATGGCTTTTGTTGTGTGATATCACGCTGCAGCAAGTTATCAGTGTCCAGATAAAGATGGCTACATCCGTACTCATGATTGAGAATTGTTTAGCGAAGAGTATAGGAGTGAATTTAGGCCAGAGGTGTGAGATATAGTGGTACAAATTCGTTCCTAGATGAATTTTGCGAAGTCCTCCTCACTGTGTACATAGGTGGTAGTGGCCCAATGTTTCAATTGAAGATAGCAAAAGATTTCAAGGTCAGGATATCATGAGCTGTACGTAACACAGGAAAGGTTACGATTCCTGAGTCTGTCAAAATGATGATGTCGTTTAAGAAATCCATTGGAGCGCCAACACCACAACGCAGAAAGGGAGGTGAGTCCTGCTGGGACATTATGAATTTTTGTGCAGCAGAGGAAAAGTACAGAAGCATCAGAGCTGTGTAATTGTGCCCCATGCATTAATATGCAATAGAATCTATGAGTCTGTGAAAAGACGTGTATATAAACAAATATGGCTAATCATGAAGCTTTCTCATTATGTGCATTCTTTCTACAGGTTGTTAACAATATAACGCAAGATGAGAATGGAGCCTTGACCTTCAATGCGGTATGTGAGGCTGCTTTCTTCTTCTTCTTCTTTTTATGATTCCTTTTCTACTCTGTTTTGTTCTCTACATACAGTATTTATATATACTGTCGACTACGCTATTGATTTCGCAAAAAAAACAAACGGGAAACCTTTACGAAACGGAGAGAAATAGAAACCGTTTGCAACGGAAGCCTTACCATTGAAATCAATGGTAATGCAAACGGAAAGCGATGCTTTCCATTTGGTTTCTGTTCATGGGTTCTCCGATGGAAAGGTCTGGCGGAACCCATAAACGGAAGCCAGACGCAGGTGTGAACAAAGTCTAAGCCTGCAGCAAGAATTCAGGGTAGGTAGGAACCAACTTTGCTCTAATTAAAAACACCCTTGGGCAGAATGGGAGGAGTGCACGACCAACAATGGAGACAGTCACCCCCCCACCACATGTTAAACACAAAAACGTTGTTTAGCACATCCTAACAAAACGCTGTGACTGGAAACAAAACATATAAAAAAAAACATTGCAACAGTAATCTGCGAAACATAAGGCACCAAACATGGAGTGTCAACCTCATATTTGTAAGTAAACGCAAAATTATCTAGATACCGTGCATTTGATAGTCTTAGGATGTGCTGACAAACTTTTTTGTGTTTTTGTGTTGTACACGCTTCCCATTCTACCAAAGGGTGTTTTTAATTAGGGTATGTTCACACGCCCTATTTACAGGCGTAATTAGGGCGTTTTATGCCTGGAATTACGTCCGAAATAACGGCTCCAAAGCGTCGGCAAACATCTGCCCATTGAATTCAATGGGTCTTACGGTGTTCTGTGCAGACAGGCTTTTTTTTACACGCCACTGTCAAAAGACGGCGTGTAAAAAGACGGCCACCTCAAAGAAGTGCATGTCATTTCTTGGGACGTAATTGAAGCCATTTTTCATTGACTCCATTGAAAAACAGCTCCAATTACGTCCGTAATGGACGCCGCGAAAAACGCGAGTACCAGCAATTACATCTGAAATTCAGGAGCTGTTTTCGCCTGAAAACAGCTCCGTAATTTCAGACGTATTTTACGTTTGCGTGTGAACATACCCTTAGAGTGAAGCTGGTTCTTACCTACCCAGAATTCATTCCGCAGGCTTAGGCCCAGGAGAGTGGTGTCTTTTTAGGCAAGGAACCCACTTAAAAGTGGTCGCCTTGTCATGGCAGGTGGGCTCACACAATTTCAGCAAAATGTGCGCTAAGAACCTCACATTTGTCTTAGCACCATTATCTTCCAGGGCACTGTACATATGGAATACATAACATACAACAGAACAAATTATAAAATCATGCAAGTACAATAAACATAGGCTTACAGAGCACCAGAGAGGACCTACCGGCAAAGGCTTGCAAACTATGAAGCGACAGTAGGTGAGGGTAGAATCTGCTTATACAGTTGTGTAGTAGATACATGGTTATTGCAGCTTGTAAGCTTTTCGGAATAGCTGGGTTTTCAAATCGATTTTAACATTTTGGATGGTGGTAAAGCGTCTAATTTGTTGGGGTAGTAAGTTTCAGATTAGCACAGGAGATGCAGAAAGAAAGGTCTTGCAAGGACATGAGCTGAGGTATCGGGAGATTAGGGCAGAGCTATATGGAGGGGACAGATTGTGGACTGTCTTGTTTGTATGTAGAACTGACATTGCAGTATTACCACCAAATACAGTAGCTATGTGAATTATGGCATACGTAGCAGAAACTCTTGCATTTTAAGTAAAACATGTGAATCTTTTCGTGCAGAACTGCTCCTAATAATAAATGCATAGACACTTAGTGGGTAGATTGTTATGAACAGTACGACATTTACAGTTTGCATAATGGCTATTACACATATATTGCTGACATCAAATAACTTGAGGGAATAATAATGTGAATTTCAAATCATTCAGCAACTACCAGAGTGTTTAGTTTAAGACATAATGCGAAGAGACGTTACCATGGGTGTAACTATAGTCGTAGCTGCCATAACAGCTGCTTTGGGGTCCAGAGGTTGAAGGGGCCTATTTGCGTGCAAGTACATTGTTCCATTGTGTGGAGAATTACAAGTTGGAGGCTTTATGCTACTAGCACTATGTTGGTTCTCTGATATATGGCAATGCCAACCATAACTGCAGTTATTGCTACTTATGGTGCCTTTTCAGTTACCTGTCACTAGTTGCTGGGGTCTGGTCTCATAAAGCCATGGGGCCCTAAAATTTCTAGTTACGCCCCTAAAAAAACGTATATCTCTTACAGATGCCTCCAACAGATGCCACATGTCAGCCGTCCATCCGCATAGACCCCCATATAAAAAAAACTGTATACCTCACAGCTAGAGATGAGCGAACCGGGACAACCGAACCCGGTTTCGGTCCGAACATCGGGAAAAGTTCGGATCGCAGCGAACCCGGCTACATTTTGGCGCCTGCCACATGTTAGATGTAAAATGGAGGATTTCACAATATCACCTGACATCAGGCTACCCCATAATGCCTTGCAAACGGCTCTCCCAGCCAATCGGGAGGCAGCATAGGGGCGGGCTCAAGCCTGCAATAAAAGTCTATGCACGGAGCTCAGCGGCTATTTTACAGACAGGAGCTGTAGGGATAGCATCTCTGTGCAGTTAGGGAAAGCTTTAGTAATCTAAAAGCCAGGAATCCAGCAATCGAAGGGGCTCATCCACTACAGCGGGAGTCTACTCTACTCTCAACAATCAACATCCAAATTGCAATACAAATTCTCCATTTGCCAAGCCAGTGTGTAAATAAGCTTTTATAAGGGGCTCATCCCTGTTGCATGGGTTAACATAACAATCCAACTTGCAATACAGGCAGCCTTTGTAGTACTACAACGCCCAGCATTCCCTGAGTGCACAGTGGCTGATACAAATTCTCATTCATTGCCATTTGCCAAGCCAGTGTGTGAATAAGCTTTTAGAAGGGGCTCATCCCCATTAACATAACAATCCAACTTGCAATACAGGCAGCCTTTGTAGTACAACAACGCCCAGCATTCCCTGAGTGCACCGTGGCTGATAGAAATTCTCATTCATTGCCATTTGCCAAGCCAGTGTGTGAATAAGATTTTAGAAGGGGCTCATCCCCATTAACATAACAATCCAACTTGCAATACAGGCAGCCTTTGTAGTACTACAACGCCCAGCATTCCCTGAGTGCACCGCGGCGTGGCTTATAGAAATTCTCATTCATTGCCATTTGCCAAGCCAGTGTGTGAATAAGCTTTTAGAAGGGGCTCATCCCCGTTAACATAACAATCCAACTTGCAATACAGGCAGCCTTTGTAGTACTACAACGCCCAGCATTCCCTGAGTGCACCGCGGCGTGGCTGATAGAAATTCTCATTCATTGCCATTTCCCAAGCCAGTGTGTGAATAAGCTTTTAGAAGGGGCTCATCCCCGTTAACATAACAATCCAACTTGCAATACAGGCAGCCTTTGTAGTACTACAACGCCCAGCATTCCCTGAGTGCACCACGGCGTGGCTGATAGAAATTCTCATTCATTGCCATTTGCCAAGCCAGTGTGTGAATAAGCTTTTAGAAGGGGCTCATCCCCGTTAACATAACAATCCAACTTGCAATACAGGCAGCCTTTGTAGTACTACAACGCCCAGCATTCCCTGAGTGCACCGTGGCTGATAGAAATTCTCATTCATTGCAATTTGCCAAGCCAGTGTGTGAATAAGCTTTTAGAAGGGGCTCATCCCCGTTAACATAACAATCCAACTTGCAATACAGGCAGCCTTTGTAGTACTACAATGCCCAGCATTCCCTAAGTGCACCGCGGCGTGGCTGATAGAAATTCTCATTCATTGCCATTTGCCAAGCCAGTGTGTGAATAAGATTTTAGAAGGGGCTCATCCCCGTTGCATCCAACTTGCAATACAGGCAGCTGAGGCAGCCTTTGTAGTACTACAACACCCAGCATTCCCTGAGTCAGTGCACAGTGGCTGATAGAAATTCTCATTCATTGCCATTTGCCAAGCCAGTGTGTGAATACGCTTTAAGAAGTGGCTCATCCCCGTTGCATCCAACTTGCAATGCAGGCAGCTGAGGCAGCCTTTGTAGTACTACAACACCCAGCATTCCCGGAGTCGGTGCACAGTGGCTGATAGAAATTCTCATTCATTGCCATTTGCCAAGCCAGTGTGTGAATACGCTTTTAGAAGGGGCTCATCCCCGTTGCATCCAACTTGCAATACAGGCAGCTGAGGCAACCTTTGTAGTACTACAACGCCCAGCATTCCCTGAGTCAGTGCACAGTGGCTGATAGAAATTCTCATTCATTGCCATTTGCCAAGCCAGTGTGTGAATACGCTTTTAGAAGGGGCTCATCCCCGTTGCATCCAACTTGCAATACAGGCAGCTGAGGCAACCTTTGTAGTACTACAACGCCCAGGGCCAGCATTCCCTGTGTCAGTGCACAGTGGCTGATAGAAATTCTCATTCATTGCCATTTGCCAAGCCAGTGTGTGAATACGCTTTTAGAAGGGGCTCATCCCTGTTGCATCCAACTTGCAATACAGGCAGCTAAGGCAGCCTTTGTAATACTACAACGCCCAGGGCCAGCATTCCCTGAGTCAGTGCACAGTGGCTGATAGAAATTCTCATTCATTGCCATTTGCCAAGCCAGTGTGTGAATACGCTTTAAGAAGTGGCTCATCCCCGTTGCATCCAACTTGCAATGCAGGCAGCTGAGGCAGCCTTTGTAGTACTACTACACCCAGCATTCCCTGAGTCGGTGCACAGTGGCTGATAGAAATTCTCATTCATTGCCATTTGCCAAGCCAGTGTGTGAATACGCTTTTAGAAGGGGCTCATCCCCGTTGCATCCAACTTGCAATACAGGCAGCTGAGGCAACCTTTGTAGTACTACAACGCCCAGCATTCCCTGAGTCAGTGCACAGTGGCTGATAGAAATTCTCATTCATTGCCATTTGCCAAGCCAGTGTGTGAATACGCTTTTAGAAGGGGCTCATCCCCGTTGCATCCAACTTGCAATACAGGCAGCTAAGGCAGCCTTTGTAATACTACAACGCCCAGGGCCAGCATTCCCTGAGTCAGTGCACAGTGGCTGATAGAAATTCTCATTCATTGCCATTTGCCAAGCCAGTGTGTGAATACACTTTTAGAAGGGGCTCATCCCCGTTGCATCCAACTTGCAATACAGGCAGCTGAGGCAACCTTTGTAGTACTACAACGCCCAGGGCCAGCATTCCCTGTGTCAGTGCACAGTGGCTGATAGAAATTCTCATTCATTGCCATTTGCCAAGCCAGTGTGTGAATACGCTTTTAGAAGGGGCTCATCCCCGGGGTTTTGATTCAACTTGCTGCACTCCAGCACAGCAGTGAAATGTCTGGTAAAAAAAAGGTTGTGAAAGAACGGGGTAGAGGAAAAAACATCCATGCCATGTCCTCTTCCAGTCCAAATGCTGGATCTGTTGGTGCCAGACCCAGTACCAGCATTTGTGGCACAAGACATGTGCCCAGTTCCACTAGTAGCAGCAGCCATGTGCCTGCTGGTAGTAGTAGCAGTATCAGCAAGCCAGACTTGTCCATCTCCTCCGGTGGGCGGGTTACTTTAGACAATACGGCCATTGTGGACTGGTTGGCTGGCTCGCGGTCATCTCAGCAGGAAGACTCTGACGATCTGGCTTCAAGCAAGGTTTCGTTGGATTCCAGATCCTCTACAGTTTCTTGGCACAGTGACAGTAGTAATATGGGTATTTCTAGCATTTCCATTCCATCATCTATGTCTTCACTCCCCCTTCCTAGCGGGAAGCCATCATTCCTGAAAGTCCTAAGAGACATCTCCTCGGGTGCGAAGGAAGATACTGAACAACATAGTGATGATGATTTGTTTTCCGCGAGTCAGCCAACGGAGTGTGTTGCGGCGGTGGTGGAGGTGGAAGCGGTGTCCAAGATGCATAGCTGTGGTAGTGGGGGTGTTGGTGGTAGCTGTGGTGGCAGACGCAGTTTAGAGGGGGGGCATGGAGCCCGCCATGATGTCACATCACATTCACAACACAGTGACAGAAGTGGCGGGGATGATGAGGAGGGCTATGATGATGTTGTTTTAGACAGGACATGGGAAGCAGGTGACGAGGTGATGACGGCGTCAGAGGAGGAGGGTAGTAGTGGCGGCACTGGCAGTGATAAAAAGCCAAGCCGAGGTAGGGGCAGAAGTCAATCTGCAAAACGTTGCAGCGGTAGGGTCAGCTCAGGAGCCGGTGACGCCGACCCTGATGCTACTGGTGTAGGCTCCCGAAAAAAGCCTGCCAGACAAGGGACAAGCTTGGGTGGTGGTGGACGTGGTACTACCTCTTTACGGTACTCTGCCGTGTGGCAATTTTTCTGTACCTTCCCAGAGGACGAAAACATGGCACAGTGCCGTATCTGCAAGCAGAAAGTAAGGCGTGGGCAGGGCAGCAATGTAGGAACTACCGCTCTACGTAAACACATGGAGCGGCATCACAAGGCCATATGGGACAATCGACATGCCCCACCATCATCATGTACATCTAATGAGGACCCCTCTGCCGCTGCTGCTGCTCCGAGTCCCTGTCATCTAAGTAGTAGCCAGGCCTTATCCACCATGTCGTTGTCATCATCATCATCACTGTCATCTAGTGCTCCTCCTACGTCCCGTCAGTTATCCATTACGGAATCGTTGTCCAATAAGCAACAATATATACCCAGTCATCCACTTGTCGTGCGGCTTAATCCACACCTGGCTAAGTTGTTGGTGGTGCAGTCGCTGCCGTACCACCTGGTCGACTCTGCCAGCTTCAAGCAATTGATGACGTGCGCTCCGCCTAGGTGGCGAATACCTAGCCGCCATTACTTCTCCAAGACAGCTGTCCCTGCCTTGCACAAGCACGTGGAGGAAAAGGTGGGCCAGTCCTTACAATTATACGTGTGCAGCAGGGTACATGCCACCGTCGATACGTGGAGCAGCAACTATGGGCAGGGACAGTACATGTCTTTCACGGCCCACTGGGTCAATATTTTGCAGTCCGATGCACCACCACAGCAATGCCAGGCATTACCACCTCCACGCTTGTATCTCTCTGGTTCAACTCCGGACACCAGGCTACCATCCTCCTCCTCCTACTCCTCCTCCTCCTCCTCCTTGCCTGCCTCAATGAAGGTCTTCCCGTCCCCGACAGGACACATCGTATCTTCCACTTCTCCTCCCTCCTCTTTTCATAGGTGCAAGGTGAAGCGCCACAACGCTGTCTTACACCTGCTGAGCCTGGGCGAGAAAAGCCACACAGGGCAGGAGATGCTGCTGTGCATCAAGGAGGAAATTGCACGCTGGCTGTCTCCTCTGAAACTCACACTGGGCAATGTTGTCTCTGATAACGGGAAGAACGTTGTGGCTGCACTGCGTCTAGGTCACCTGACACACGCTCCTTGCATGGCACATGTGATCAATCTGGTCATAACCCGCTTCTTAAAGTCATATGTTGGTTTGAAGGGTGTGCTGGCCATGTCCAGGAGGGTTTGCGTTCACTTTAGAAGTTCGTATGCATTTAAGCACGCCCTCCTGGACTTGCAGTGTCAAAACAATCTCCCAGAACACAGCCTGATTTGCGACGTTCCAACACGCTGGAATTCCACCCTGCACATGTTGGACCGTCTGTACGAACAGCGGAAAGCCGTGAATGATTTCCTGATGCAGCAGACGGGCAGTGTTTGGAGCCAGTGTAATGCAAAATTGGCTTATTATCGAGAGAAGCTATGCAGCCAGCTTGACAATGACAGAAAAAACAACAAAGCGCACAATAGTGCATGAAACTGTGTATACAGGTGTGAACAGAGTGCAAGTGATGCTAACCTGGTGTGGTTATGCTGGGAGCATAACATCCAGTGATGCAGAATCCCAGATACCTCGACGGTATATTGGTATTGGAGTTTAGGTTGCAGCCCAGTACCCGGTTTGAGAACTCAGCAAGAATTCTCAATGTTGATATGGAAGGAATAAAAAGAAGAAAGAACGGGTACTTTTCCAGGCGCTGCCGATCGGAATATCATCCGTGATGAGTGCGATCCATATGTTTCAAGGATGGAGACAAGGTAAGTAGTTAGAGGATTTAATGATGCAGGTATATATAACAACAGCAGACTGTTTAACAGCGGACTGTTTCGAAACCAGACCGGTTTCTTCCTCAGGTAGCATACAAATGAATAGGCGGGTGGGGTGTCGGTTAAATAACCGAGGTAAAGGTCGGTTTGAGGTAAGAACTACCGGGTCAGGTATACAGGTCAAATCTGTTAAACATACGTATGAAACAATACAAATAATTTGAAAAACAATTAGATAAAAATGTTAGATAAAAATGTGTCTGTGTTATGTTTAAAACTTATTTGACTTCCAATTATTATATAATAAATAACAATTAAAAAATTCCTTTATTATTATGGTTTAAAAAATATATGTATATATTTTATCTTAAAAAATGTGTGTGAGTTGGTAAAAAGATCTATAAAGATATCTTTGATAGTTTTGTTATTATATTAATAGTTTAAGATCTATCTGTGGTTTAAAATCTTGTTTATTTCGCATCCGTAATTGTCATAGAAGAAGCTCAGCATACAAATGGAGTATCATCTTATTTTTCAATTATTCTTGGGATTGTACTGAAGTATAAATTCCACTTTTGCTCATTTTATTTTATTCTTAAATTAATTATATAGATTCGTGGGTATTAAGCCAAGAAAACAGATTTAATAGTTTTTTTGTATGTTATGTGCATATACAGGGTGGGCCATTTATATGGATACACCTAAATAAAATGGGAATGGTTGGTGATAGTAACTTCCTGTTTGTGGCACATTAGTATATGGGAGGGGGGAAACTTTTCAAGCTGGGTGTTGACCATGGCGGCCATTTTGAAGTCGGCCATTTTGTATCCAACTTTCGTTTTTTCAATGGGAAGAGGGTCATGTGACACATCAAACTTATCGAGAATTTCACAAGAAAAACAATGGTGTGCTTGGTTTTAACGTTACTTTATTCTTTCATGAGTTATTTACAATTTTCTGACCACTTATAAAATGTGTTCAAAGTGCTGCCCATTGTGTTGGATTGTCAATGCAACCCTCTTCTCCCACTCTTCACACACTGATAGCAACTGTCCAGTGTCTTTTAATGTGCTGCTGCTACTACTACTACCACCACCCTTGCTGTCCGTTGGCTACCTCTACTACCACCAATACACCTCCACTGCCGTCTGCTACAAGCAGGCCTGCCCCACCACAGGGCTTTGTCCTGTGACTGTCCAGTGTCTTTTAATGTGCTGCTACTACTACTACCACCACCCTTGCTGTGGTGTGATCCTGTCTGCTGACTGACTGACTTACCCTCCTCATGGCCCATATTTGATCCTATCTGTTGGACCCTGTATCTAAGCCTATCACAAGTTAGGCTTAGATACAGGGCCCAGCAGACAGGATCACACCATGTGTGATCCTGTCAGCTGGGCCCTGTATCTAAGCTTAAAACATACTGGGCTTAAATACAGGACCCCAGCAGACAGTAATATTATACTTGCCCTCCTCTTCGCTCCGGTCGCAGTGGAGGTCCTGACCCATCCAGTGTCGCGACATTGTGCGCGGCGCACATAATCGTGACGTCATAAGTGGTGCACAACATCATGTCATCATGACGCGAAGAGACGTCAGGACCCCTGCTGCGCTCCGGAACGAGGTGGGATAAGTATACCCGTATAGTTTATTACATAGTTTATTACATAGGCCCCAGTTACAATAATAACTTTTAATAGACATGGTGCGGGGGGTTTTGGGGTCCGAATGCAATTGTGACCGCTGCGACCCCTATAGCTACGCCACTGTGTATTAGGGTGTGTGCACATGATAACTGCAAATATGTCTGAAATTACGGAGCTGTTTTCAGGAGAAAACAGCTCCTGAATTTCAGACGAAACTGGTCGTACTCGGGTTTTTTTCGCGGCATCCATTACGGACGTAATTGGAGCTGTTTTTCAATGGAGTCAATGAAAAACGGCTCCAATTACTTCCCAAGAAGTGTCCTGCGCTTCTTTTGACGAGCCGTCTTTTTTACGCGTAAAATGACAGTGACGCGTAAAATGACAGGTCGTCGGCACAGTACATCGGCAAACCCATTGAAAGTAGTGGGCAGATGTTTGCTGACGTATTGGAGACGTTTTTTCAGGCGTAATTCAGGGCGTAAAACGCCCAAATTACGTCTGAAAATAGGTCGTGTGAATCCAGCCTAAGTCTTATAACAAAGACCGGTCCAGAACCCAATGTCAGTGGTGGCTTGCAGCTATTGCGTGCAATTAATGAAGGTTTGTGCTGACAAACATACGTTCGACAGTCACAGTCGGATCTCAGTCTCTTAACACATGTATAGACCCTATCTCAGGGCCGGCATTAACAACCGGCGAACCGAGACAAGTGCAGGGGCCCACTGCCCTTGGGAAGTCCCACTCGGCTGTCAAGTGCTTTATGTTGCCACTTTACATAGCGGCGGGGATGATGGCAGACTGAGAACCGGAGAATATAGTTTTTAATACAGACCAGACACCATGTCCATCTGCTCACACAAGGGTTATCAGCATCCCGGCGCAGGTGACGTAGTCACGTCAGCGTGACATGATTATGTCACTGCGCTGGGTCACAGAAGACACAGACAGGAGTGACAGGACCCATCAGCTTGTCATGGGAACGGGTAAGGTGACTCTTTTTTTTCTTGGCACAAAGGGAGCATAATTTTATATGGGGGCACAAATTGATGTCCTAACTTCTATATGGGGTCATAAAAGGGGCCTAATTTCTATATGGGGGCACAAACTGCCATTTTCTGCCGCCATGAGTTCCCCTGCAAAGGGTCCACATAAACCTGCCAGCCCTGCCATATCTATGCAGCAAAATGGTAGAAGAACAAATACACAACCAGTTAATGGTTACTTTCAGGGGCAAACACAAGATTTTTAAAAGAGGGTTTCCAAATGCATACTTTTTAAGCCAAATATTTTTGTCACGCTCCCCCTACCTTCTGGTATTTACGCTATGTCTATTGGTCTTCAGATATCCATCAGCAGATCCCTTTATATTACAATCTCTAATATAAAGGGCTAAGCTAGTGGACATGATGTGCTGACCACTACTCGTAGCATAAAAGCCAGCGTAGATAGTGCCACACTCAGAGCCCCCTGTAGATAGAGCCCCTTGTAGATAGTGCCATCGTGCCCCCTGTAAATAGTGGCACAGTGCCCCCTGTAGGTACTGTCGCATCGCCACCTGTAGATGGTGCCAGAGTGCCCCTTGTAGATAGCGCTACAGTGCCCCCTGTAGATAATGCCACAGTGGCCCCTGTAGATAGTGCCCCCTGTAGATAGTGTCACACATTGCCCCCTGTAGATAGTGCCACATCCTTCCCTGTAGATGTGCCACAGTACCCATGTACATAATGCCACATACTGCCCCTGTAAATAGCGCCACAGTGTCCATGTAGATAGTGTCACAGTGCCCACAGTAGTACCACATACTGCCTCCTGTAGATAGTTTCACAGTAGCCCCTGTTGATAGCGCCACAATGTCCATGTAAATAGAGCCATAGTGCCCATGTAGAAAGTGCCACACACTGCCTATGTAAATAGTGCCCCACATTTTTTTTATTTTTATGTTTTATTTTTATTTATTTATTTATTATTATTATTCTTTTTTTTTCTCTTTCCTCTCGTGGTCTGGTGGGGGGTGGGCGGATACGGGGTTATAAACAACTGTATAATGGAATGGTTTATATAATACCAATTGTTGGATATTGTTTTTTGATAAAATAAAAAAGTGATTTATATTTAAAAAAAAAAAAAATAGTGCCCCACACTGCCCATGTGCTCTCTGTAGATAGTGCCACACACTGTCTCCTGTAGATAGTGCCTTAGTTGCCCCTTTTAAATGTGCCACAGTGCCAGTGTAGATTTAGCCACACACTGCCCATGTAAATAGTGTCCCACTCTACCCATGTAGGTTGTGCCACACACTTCCCATGTAGATTGTGCCACATACCGCCCATGTAGATAGTACCACAGTGCCCATGTAGATAGTACCACAGTGCCCATGTAGATAGTGCCACAGTGTCTCCTGTAGATAGTGCTACAGTGTCCCCTGTAGATAGTGCCACAGCGTGCCCTGTTGGTAATGCCATACTCACCTGTCACCGTTCCCGCGCCATCCTTTCCTCCAGCGGAACATTGCAGGCGTATGATGTAACCCCTCTGTCTGCAAAAAAAGTGCCGAATAGCGGGGAAGCTAATTATTGTTTCCCTTGCCTTGTCAGCGCTGTCAACTGTGTCTGCGTTCTATGGACGCGGATACAATTGCGTACAATAGCATGTAGGAGCCTTCTGGCCTTGGGGGGATTTCCGGGCAACTGGAAACTTTTCCTGCGTGCGCCACTGACTTTAAGAATCAGGATGGGTTTAAAAACTTGTCAGTGAAAATCTTTGAGGTGTGACCATTTTGACTTCAGTTTTCCTTTCATTATTTGCTGATGATATCATCAATGCAGTTATAAGAAATTCGCTGACTTCATGTTTGTTTGTTCTTTTACTCGTCTCTGCAGATAGCTGAACCAATTGGTGACATTCTATTAACTGTTTTGTGCCCAGTGGTAAGTGTTTTGAGCACTATCTGCAATAGTGTGTATAATGAATTTTCATACTGCTCTGATTTGTAATACTGTTTTCTATGTTTTAGGTGAAGCTGATTTTTCCAACTCCTTGTAAGTAATACCTGGATATTTGGAATGCTATTAATAATGTGAAAGTATTAATTCAGTACAATATACTGAACGAATGGGATGCTGAACCTGATTTAATCCCAGAATGACGAACGGAATCTAATGTGTTTGACAGAGGGAGGGAGCTCCCTCTGTCAACCATCGGCATCCCCGCAACTATATTGCGGGGTGCCGATCGGTTTCCCTGGCAGCCGGGGGCCTAACAAAGGCCCCCAGGTCTGCCTTCAACAACTGCCTATTAGGCCATGCCAGAGGCATGGTCTAACGCCTCACGCGCACGACCGTGTGCGCCGGTCGAGCCCCGTCAGTGATCTGAGGAAAGATAGAACATGTCCTATCCTTCCTCGAATCGGAGACTCCAATAATTTTTTACAGACCCGATTCTCCCGCTAAAGTCAATGGGTACGTGAAGACGTGCCACTCGGATATCGTCAAAAACGGCCCGAGTGCCGCAATTGTCGTGTGCATGAGGCTTAATAGTTTTAAGGGTATGTGCACACACACTAATTACGTCCGTAATTGACGGACGTATTTCGGCCGCAAGTCCCGGACCGAACACAGTGCAGGGAGCCGGGCTCCTAGCATCATAGTTATGTACGATGCTAGGAGTCCCTGCCTCGCTGCAGGACAACTGTCCCGTACTGTAATCATGTTTTCAGTACGGGACAGTTGTCCTGCAGCGAGGCAGGGACTCCTAGCATCGTACATAACTATGATGCTAGGAGCCCGGCCCCCTGCACTGTGTTCGGTCCGGGACTTGCGGCCGAAATACGTCCGTCAATTACGGACGTAATTAGTGTGTGTGCACATACCCTTACACAGACAGGCAATAATGCTTTGGTATACTGAGTAAGCGATCTGCAGATCGCATGGTGAAGTCCCCTAGTGAAACAATTTTTTTTTTTTTAAAAACAGTTAAAGAGGCTCTGTCACCACATTATAAGTGGCCTATCTTCTACATTATATGATCGGCGCTGTAATGCAGATTACAGCTGTGTTTTTTTATTTAGAGAACTATCATTTTTGACGGAGTTATGACCTATTTTAGCTTTATGCTAATGACTTTCTTAATGGACAACTGGGCGTGTTTTACTTTTTGACCAAGTGGGCGTTGTGGAGAGAAGTGTATGACGCTGACCAATCATACACTTCTCTCCATTCATTTACACAGCACATAGTGATATAGCTATATCACTATGTGCAGCCACATACACACACACTAATGTTACTGCAGTGTCCTCAGAGTTCACTGCCAACCAGGACGTGAAGTCATTAGCAAAAAGCTAATATAGGTCATAACTCCGTCAAAAATGACTGTTTTTCTAAATAAAAAACACTGCTGTAATCTACATTACAGCGCCGATCACATTATGTAGAAGTTAGGGCACTTATAATGTGGTGACAGAGCCTCTTTAAATAAAGATTATAAAAAAAAACAAGATTACAGTAAAAATAAAATAAAACCACTTTTTTCCCCAAAAAGTGGTTTTATTTAGTAAGTGTAAAAAAAAATTTCAGAACATACACATATATGGTATCACCGCGATCGTAACAACTCAAACAATAAAGTTAACACATAATTAAACAGTCGGGTGAACGGCGTAAAAAAAAAACAGCAAAAAACAATGGCAAAATTCCTTTTTTTTCTCCCATTCCCCCATAAAAAAATAAATTAAATAATCAATAAGTCCCATTTACCCCAAAATACTACCAATAAAAACGAAACCTTGTCCTGCAAAACACAAGCCCACATATGGCTACATCGACAGAAAAAAATAAAAAGAGTTTTTATTTTGCAAACATAGGAAACATAAAACCTTTACATATTTGGTACTTCTTATAACGTGAAAAACAATGCTGGAATAGCTGTTTATTTTCTATTCTTTCCTAAAATAAAGTTAATAAAAGTTAATCAATATATTATATGCACCCAAAAATGGTGCAATTGAAAAATAAAACTCGTCCCGCAAAAAACGGCTATGTCGACGGAACAAAAACAAAAACAAAAGTTACGACTCTTAGATTGCGACAGTGAAAAACCAAAAAATAATCTTTGGTCATTAACGCGCAAAAGGGCCTAGTCATTAAGGGGTTAAAGTAATTTACAATATACACTATTCATCTATTATTGCAGGCGGGCTAGGAATGAAAAAGGAATGTGAAAAATCGGTATAAGGATATAAAAATTATATTTTATTAATATACTCAATGGCACAAAGTTTAAAACATAGGGAGTTCCAAGTGATTGTTTAATTTTGAACCCAAGTACCAATAGGCTGAATTCGTCCCCAGTAAATTTAACAGCCACAATTGATCCTGTATGCTTATCTCATTCACATGAAGTGGTTAATTCAGTTAGTTAATTTTTGCCACGTAATTCATGGAGTATCACTGTGCCAGCACAATCACCTTGATGTACATGTACGTTAGATTGTGGGAATTGTCTCCCACTTAGGGCATATGAAGGTAACGGGGTAGGGGAGACTTATTAGCCAGGTGCTAAATCATTACAGAGAGCAGTTTTCACTTTATCAGACACACCTATTGACTTCAATTTTCTCCCTGTTAAGCCACGCCTCTAACCCCTCCCAATCCCCACTCATACACACCCAGACAGTAAAATGCCCCCATAAAATCCCCCACACAGTATAATGCCCCAATAGATGCCCCATACAGTAGAATGACCAATAGATGCACCCATACAGTATAATGCCCACACAGATGCCCCATACAGTATAATGCCCACATAGATGCCCCTATACAGTATAATTCCCCCATATCTGCTCCCATTCTGTATAATACCCACACAGATGCCCCCATACAGTATAATGCCTCATAGATGCCCCAATGCAGTATACACCCTTTTCACGGTGGCCTAGTCTAAGACCTGCATGGGTGTCCCCCATACCTGCCCCTATAGAGTATAATGTGCCCATAGCTGACCCCATACACTGTAATGCCCCATATCTGCCCCAAACAGTAAAATGCCCCCAAAGCTGTCCCATACAGTATAATTCCCCCTTAGCTGCCCCATACAGTATAATGCCCCATAGCTGCCCAATGCACCCATAGCTGCTCCCATACAGTAAAATGTCCCCTTAGCTGCCACCATAAAGTATAATGCCCCCTTAGCCTGTGCCTATACAGTATAATGCCCCCATAGCTGCCCCCATACGGTATAATGCCCCCTTAGCAGGTGACACCATACAGTATAATGCCCCATAGTGCCACATAAAAAAATTACAAAATACATACTAACCCAGCCCCATTCTCACGACGAGTGGAGGAGGTCCTTCTGCTCCTCTGCTCTGTGCAATGACTGGCTCGGCACAGACAGGTGCAATGACATCACTGTATTGTGCCTGTTTGTGCAGAGCCGTTCACGGCCACTTCACACAGTGAATGCTGAAGCAGGGAGCTGACGGTTCCCTGCTTCAGCATTGGAGTCAACTGTATTTGCGTCCTGAAACAGTTGCAACATGGACATACCACCGGCCTCCCGGGACAGTGGGACATCGCCTGGAATCCGGGACTGTGCTGCTGAGTCCGGGACAGTTGGGAGGTATGCATTGGGCGAACTTTCAGACAAAATTGTGGTTCTACAATGTGATGAATCTCTGTTTATTGAGACATCAAGACTTTGTTTATTATTTTCTTACATATTATTATAAGGTTATTGGCACAAGACTTATAGGGAGGGGCAGCGAAGCGCTCCACTCATGAATACACCGACTTATAACTATAATTCCACTGTATTCTCTCAGCGCTCCAATTAGCCAAACGGTCGTTTTGGCTACTAGGATTATAAACCTGTAGCTGTAATATGCTGCCCTTATATAAAGAAGTATATTATAGCTGACAGATCTGCTTTAACCTATTATAAACCACCAATACGCCTTTTCATGGCAGTCACTAACCTTTTCACGGTGGCCTAGTCTAAGACCTGCATGGGTGTCCCATGCGGACTGGAGTGGGTGCCCATCTGTTTTATGACAGCCAGGCTCCAGGTCTTACTATCACAATCAGAAGTTTCCTTGATTGCCACCGTTCAACCCCCTAGATGCCACGGTCAAGAGCAACTACGGCATCTGAGAATTTTCATAGAAAGGGGGCTCCCCTTGTCACCTATCGGCGGTATGCATATGCGATCGCGGGCCGCCAATGTGTGTCCATGAAAGTCAGGAGCCTACCAAAGGCCCCCAGGCCTGCCATGGCTATATGCCTATTAGGCTATACCAGAGGCATGGCCCTATATATATATATATATATATATATATATATATATACACAGTATATATACACTACCGTTCAAAAGTTTGGGGTCATCCAGACAATTTTGTATTTTCCATGAAAACTCACACTTATATTTATCAAATGAGTTGCAAAATGACTAGAACATATAGTCAAGACATCGACAAGGTTAGAAATAATGATTTTTATTTGAAATAATAATTTTCTCCTTCAAACTTTGCTTTCGTCAAATAATGCTCCATTTGCAGCAATTACAGCATTGCAGACCTTTGGCATTTTAGCTGTTAATTTGCTGAGGTAATCAGGAGAAATTTCACCCCATGCTTCCAGAAGCCCCTCCCACAAGTTGGATTGGCTTGATGGGCACTTCTTGCGTACCATACGGTCAAGCTGCTCCCACAACAGCTCTATGGGGTTGAGATCTGGTGACTGCGCTGGCCACTCCATTACAGATAGAATACCAGCTGCCTGCTTCTTCCCTAAATAGTTCTTACATAATTTGGAGGTGTGCTTTGGGTCATTGTCCTGTTGTAGGATGATATTGGCTCCAATCAAGCGCTGTGCACAGGGTATGGCATGGCGTTGCAAAATGGAGTGATAGCCTTCCTTATTCAAAATCCCTTTTACCTTGTACAAATCTCCCACTTTACCAGCAACAAAGCAACCCCAGACCATCACATTACCTCCACCATGCTTGACAGATGGCATCAGGCACTCTTCCAGCATCTTTTCAGTTGTTCTGCATCTCACAAATGTTCTTCTGTGTGATCCAAACACCTCAAACTTCGATTCGTCTGTCCATAACACTTTTTTCCAATCTTCCACTGTCCAATGTCTGTGTGCTTTTGCCCATATTAATCTTTTCCTTTTATTAGCCAGTCTCAGATATGGCTTTTTCTTTGCCACTCTGCCCTGAAGGCCAGCATCCCGGAGTCGCCCCTTCACTGTAGACGTTGACACTGGCGTTTTGCGGGTACTATTTAATGAAGCTGCCAGTTGAGGACCTGTGAGGCGTCTATTTCTCAAACTAGAGACTCTAATGTACTTGTCTTGTTGCTCAATTGTGCAGCGGGGCCTCCCACTTCTCTTTCTACTCTGGTTAGAGCCTGTTTGTGCTGTCCTCTGTAGGGAGTAGTACACACTCTTGTAGGAAATCTTCCGTTTCTTGGCAATTTCTCGCATGGAATAGCCTTCATTTCTAAGAACAAGAATAGACTGTCGAGTTTCACATGAAAGCTCTCTTTTTCTAGCCATTTTGAGAGTTTAATCAAACCCACAAATTGTAATGCTCCAGATTCTCAACTAGGTCAAAGGAAGGTCAGTTTTATAGCTCCTCTAAACAGCAAAACTGTTTACAGCGGTGCTAACATAATTGCACAAGGGTTTTCAAGGGTTTTTTTAATCATCCATTAGCCTTCTAACACAGTTAGCAAACACAATGTACCATTAGAACACTGGAGTGATGGTTGCTGGAAATCTATACACCTATGTAGATATTGCATTAAAAACCAGACGTTTGCAGCTAGAATAGTCATTTACCACATTAACAATGTATAGAGTGTATTTCTGATTAATTTAATGTTATCTTCATTGAAAAAAACTGTGCTTTTCTTTAAAAAATCAGGACATTTCTAAGTGACCCTAAACTTTTGAACGGTAGTGTATATGTATATATATATATATATATATATATATATATATATATATATACCAAAGCATTATATAGGCAATCAAAAGATTACATAGTGAAGCCCGCTGGTGGGAATAAAAAAAATAATGTGAAATAAAAAATATTTAAAAAGGTGAACAGTAAAGAAAAAGAAAAAGTTGTTTTATTTAGTAAAAGTGTAAAATAATTGTAAAAAAAAAAACACACATATATGGTGTTGTCGCAATCATAATGACCTAATGACAATACAGTTAACATGTTATTTAAGCCTCAAGGTGAACACTGTAAAAAAGAAAAACACAAAAAAGTTGCTATTCTTTCCATTGATCCCCCCCAAAAAATTATATTAAAAGGTTAATCAACAAGTCCCATGTACCCCAAAATGGTACCAACGTAAACTACATCTTATCCCACAAAAAACAAGCCCACAAATTGCTACCACAAATGAAAAATATAAAAATATTTTAGTTCCAAAATTTTTAATTGTGCAAAAGTAGTAAAACATTAAAAAAAAATATTTGGTATCGCCGTAATTGTACCGATCCAAAGAATAAAGATAACATGATATTTACGCTGCAGGATGAACAACATAAATATAACATTTATTGCACAAAGGCGGAATTGCTGTTTTTTCCATTTCCCCCCCAAAAAATGTACTACCCCAAAATGGTGCTATTGAAAAAAACAATTTATCCCGCAAACAACAAGTTCTTATACAGTTATGTTTACGAAAAAACAAAAAAGCTATCGCTCTTGGAATCTGGCAATGGAAATACAAAAAAAATTGCTTGGTCATGAGGCCTAAAATACGCTGTCACTAAGGAGCTAAAGGGGTTATGTTGGGACAAAAAATTATTAGCAGTGCACTCACTGCAGTATGTGAGTACACTGGCTGATATACATTCAGGTCCCCCGTCGCATTGATTCTGAGATTTTCATCTATTTTTATAGCGCTGCCGGGGACTGGAAGTCTAGCTGCACAGCCTTCTTTGATTACAATATGACTCTTTGTCACGTGACCGACCCTGCTTTAATCTATGTACTCGCTGTACTACTGCTACTGCTTGTGCATGAAGTAATACGGGGCCGGTTGCATGACGAAGAGTCGTATCATTATCAAAGAAGGCTGTGCAACTAGACTTCCGGTCCTCCCGGCAGCGCTATAAAAATCTCAGAATCAGCGCGAAAGTGGAATGTATATTAGCAAGTGTACTCACATACTGCAGTCAGTACACTGCTAATAATTTTTGGTCCCCACATAACCCCTTTAAATTAGTTTTTTAACTATATCTCTCAGGAAGGATGAGGTAAAGGCGCCCATACACATTAGATGAACGTCGGCTGGAGCGGACGACCATCTAATGTGTATGGGGGTGTCCTGACACTCCCCCGATGGCAGATGTCGGAGGAAAGAATGATCGGGCATGTTGGATTTCAACAATCCCGATCCATTGTTCTCACACAGATAACCCATAGCAAAGGTGTCTTGCAGTGGCTTATTCCTCTCTCCCACTTGAGTACACATGTTTGCTCGGCCTGTCTAAGCATGCATATGTAACGGGCAGGTTGGGAGGAATAGCTGTCAGCATAACCAGTGTTTCGGCAACAGCTATTTAAGGCGTATGGCCACTTTAAGTTAAGTGTCCTCCTCCCTATATTGAAATGAATGGAGCGTGCAGCCTGGAAATGAATGAAGCTAATAAACAGCATAGATCTCGTTTTTCATTTAAAGAGGCTCTGTCACCAGATTTTCAAACCCCTATCTCCTATTGCAGCTGATCGGCGCTGCAATGTAGATAACAGTAACGTTTTTCTTTTTCAAAAACGAGCATTTTTGGCCAAGTTATGAGCATTTTTATATTTATGCAAATTAGCCTTTCTTATGGACAACTGGGCGATTTTAATCTTATTTCCAACTGGGCGTGTATTGTGTTCGTTACATCTGGGTGTGTTTACTTGTTTTACTAGCTGGGCGTTGTGAATGGAACTCGCTCGTCCGACACGATGAAGTTCCTGTGGGAGGAAGTGAGTGACGTCACAGCGTGATCTCGCGAGGACACGCTGTGTGTCTGTGCACTGCCAGAAGCTGGGTGGTAACGAAGAGAAGTGGATGATGCTGATTCGTCAGCATCATACACTTCCATTCACAACGCCCAGCTAGTAAAACAAGTAAACACACCCAGATGTAACAAACACAATACACGCCCAGTTGGAAATAAGATTAAAAACGCCCAGTTGTCCATAAGAAAGGCTCATTTGCATAAATATAAAAATGCTCATAACTTGACCAAAAATGCTCGTTTTTGAAAAAGAAAAACGTTACTGTTATCTACATTGCAGCGCCGATCAGCTGTAATAAGAGATAGGGGTTTGAAAATCTGGTGACAGAGCCTCTTTAAGATTAGAAACTTGAAATTACACACTGAGGTACATATCCTAAGAGGTCTGTAAGTGAATCACTGGAGGATTAAAAACGATACAATTTAAAGTATTTGTCCAAGATGGAAGTGAAGAAATTGTATTATAGGAAACACCCTACAAAATATTTACTAAAATAATTGCTTTAAGAGTTGAGCACTACATCTGCAAATGTGGAATTAAGAAATTACATCGTCATATTGAAATTGAAAATCCTATTTATGGTAAAGATATTTTAAACATATTTGTACAAATTATTCTTATTATATAGTTACATAGTTTGTACGGTTGAAAAAAGACACATGTCCGTCAAGTTCAACCGAGGGATGGGAAAAGGGAAGGGAAAAATTTCTACACATAGGAGCTAATATTTTTTTGTTCTAGGAAACTATCTAAGCCTTTTTTAAAGCCATCTACTGTCCCTGCTGTAACCAGCTCCTGCGGTAGACTATTCCATAGATTCACAGTTCTCACAGTATAGAAGGCTTGTCGTCTCTGCAGTTTGAACCTTTTTTTTCCAGACAGAGGGAGTGCCCCCTTGTTTTTTGAGGGGGTTTTACATGGAACAGGATTTCACCATATTTTTTGTATGTGCCATTAATATATTTATATAAGTTAATTATGTCCCCCATTAGTCGTCTTTTTTCAAGGCTAAATAGGTTTAGTTCTTTTAATCTTTTCTCATAACTTAAATTCTCCATGCCCAATATTAGTTTCGTTGCTCTTCTTTGTATTTTTTTCTAACTCAAGGGCATCCTTTCTATGAACTGGAGGCCAGAACTGAACTGCATATTCTAGATGAGGCCTCACTAATGCTTTGTAAAGTGGCAATATTATATCCCTGTCCCCCGAGTCCATGCCTCTTTTCATACATGACAATATCTTGCTGGCCCTTGAAGCAGCTGATTGACACTGCATGTTGTTATTTAGTTTATGATTTACAAATACACCCAGATCCTTCTCAACAAGTGAATCCCCCAGTGTAGCTCCCCTAGGACATATGATGCATGCAGGTTGTTCGTACCCAGATGCATAACTTTACATTTATCTACAGGGTGGGCAATTTATATGGATACACCTAAATAAAATGGGAATGGTTGGTGATATTAACTTCCTGTTTGTGGCACATTAGTATATGGGAGGGGGGAAACTTTTCAAGCTGGGTGTTGACCATGGCGGCCATTTTGAAGTCGGCCATTTTGTATCCAACTTTAGTTTTTTCAATGGGAAGAGGGTCATGTGACACATCAAACTTATCGAGAATTTCACAAGAAAAACAATGGTGTGCTTGGTTTTAACGTTACTTTATTCTTTCATGAGTTATTTACAAGTTTCTGACCACTTATAAAATGTGTTCAAAGTGCTGCCCATTGTGTTGGATTGTCAATGCAACCCTCTTCTTCCACTCTTCACACACTGATAGCAACACCGCAGAAGAAATGCCTCCCGATCTGACCCCCTTAGACTTTTATCTGTGGGGTCATCTGAAGGCAATTGTCTATGCTGTGAAGATACGAGATGTGCAGCAACTGAAACTACGGATACTGGAAGCCTGTGCTAGCATTTCTTCTGCGGTGTTGCTATCAGTGTGTGAAGAGTGGGAGAAAAGGGTTGCATTGACAATCCAACACAATGGGCAGCACTTTGAACACATTTTATAAGTGGTCAGAAACTTGTAAATAACTCATGAAAGAATAAAGTAACGTTAAAACCAAGCACACCATTGTTTTTCTTGTGAAATTCTCAATAAGTTTGATGTGTCACATGTCACATGTGTCACATGATCCTCTTCCCCCCTCCTCTTCCCCCCTCCCATATACTAATGTGGCACAAATAGGAAGTTAATATCACCAACCATTCCCATTTTATTTAGGTGTATCCATATAAATGGCCCACCCTGTACATTAAACCTCATTTGCCAAGTGGACGCCCAAGCACTCCGTTTGTTTAAATCCGCTTGCAATTCACGAACATCTTCCATAGACTGAACATTACTACATAGCTTGGTGTCATCTGCAAAAATAGAAATAGTGCTATTAACCCCATCCTCTATATAATTTTTGAAAATAGGCACCACATTTGCCCTGCACCAGTCCCTTGGCACTATACCAGTCACTAGAGAATCTCTAAATATTATGAAGAGGGGGACAGAAATAACTGAACTAAGCTCCTTAAGAACTCTAGGGTGTAACCCATCTGGTCCCGGGGCCTTGTGTACATTTATTTTATTTTATTTAGCTTGCACCATATCTACATTCATCTAATTCCGTATATCAACTGATATATTAACAGCACTGGCACCAGCTACATCAGCTGCTCTTTCTTCTGTTGTATATACAGAGCTGAAGAACCCATTTAGTAACTCTGCCTTCTCTTGATCCCCTGTGACCAACTCCCCATTACCACTATCTAGGGGTCCTACATGTTCAGACCTTGGCTTTTTTGCATTTATATACTTGAAGAATTTTTGGGGATTTGTTTTACTATCCTTGGCCACCTGCCTTTCATTTTGTATTTTTGCTGATTTTATTACATTTTTACAGATTTTATTAAGCTCTTTATAATTTACAAAGGCTATAGCTGTACCCTCAGATTTGTATTTTTCAAATGCCCTTTTTTTGTCATGTAGTGCCCTTTTTACAGAAGGTGTAAGCCATGTGGGGTTTAATTTTAGTCGTTTATACTTGTTACCTATAGGAATAAATTTTACACTATAATTACCCAAAGTAGATTTGATCATCTCCCATTTATCATTTGTACCATTATTTGACATTAATTCTTCCCAGTCTATATCCTGAATTGCAGCCCTCATCCTGGGGAAATTGGCCTTCTTAAAATTATGTGTTTTTGCCCTCCCAGCCTGTGTTTGTTTTTTACAGTATAGGTAAATTGTAACTATATTATGATCACTGTTACCGAGGTTTTCACGAACATTGACGTTCCCAACAAGCTCTGCATTATTAGAAATGACCAGATCCAACAGAGCTTCACCTCTAGTCGGGTCTTCCACAAACTGGCCCATAAAATTTTCCTGCAACAGGTTGAGGAAATGTCTCCTCTATGCAGTTGAAGCCGAACCATGACACCAATTAATATCCCGGTAATTAAAATCTTCCATTATCACTACTGTAACAGCCTGTGCAGCCCGCTCCATCTGTTTATATAGCTGACCTTCCATCTCCTCAGTTATATTCGGGGGTCTATAGATAAACCAAAAGTAATTTTTTCAGTGTTTACCTCCATTTGTAATTCCACCCACAAGGTTTCAACCTCCTCACAATCTTCACCCTCTAATGTCTCTTTCACACTCGCCTTCATATCGCTTCTCACATACAGACATACACCACCACCTTTCTTATTCGCCCTGTTTTTCTAAACAGTTTAAAACCCTGTAGATTTACAGCCCAGTCATGTGAAGAGTCCAGCCATGTTTCAGCAACACCAACTATATCTATATATTCTTCCATATTCTTCTATATTTTCTATATCTATCATTTACTAGATGCAAATTAACCAAAAAGATTAACATTTACCACATACAGGATAGGCCTCTTCAATAGTATTAGATCAATGTTTTCAGTGTGGTGGGCACATGCAGCGCATTACTTTGATAAGGCGGGATTAACGAATGTGCATGTTCTGCCATACTTTATATTTCACATCTCTGCCCTCCTGGATCCCTTTCCTCTTAAGATATCCCAGCAACATACTAGAAAGAACTACAAAATGATGCCATCACAATCCTGAATTACTCTTAGACTGCCTTCTCATCATATGCCAAGGTCAGGAGGCAGACCAAGTGTCAATCCAGCTTTGTCTTCACAAACAGTGACAATCACCCATAACCATAACAGCCACAGTCCTTCATACCAGGGATAGCTTTAGCCCTTCATAAAAGGCCATAAACTTCCTACATAGTAATGGCTACAGTCAGACCTCCATAACAGTGACAGCCAAAGACATATTTATATATAACAGTCAGCCACAGATCTTTATAATAGTATCAACCACAGCCCCCCATAAATAACAGCCACAATCTCCCATAAGTGAAAGTTCACTGATAGTACAGTACCTTACCTGTATTGAAAAATGCAAGGAAAGGGATATGAACGACTATCTGTCTGTGATTGAACAGCCACAGAGATTTGCTTATTGGGCACTCTGTCCAATCAATCTGTCTGATCCCTAACGGGAGAGCTCAAGAAGACTGTGCAAGAGCAGACTCTCCCTGAGCGGGGGTAGTTATTAAGCTGATATGCAACAGATTTCTCAAAGTTACAGTCACAGTCCCTCACGAGTGATATATCATTGGTATCCATAGCCCCCCATGTGTGAAAGCCTCAGTCCCCCTAAAATGAAAGCTACAGTTTCCCATTAGTGACATTAAAGTGATAGACAAAAGCCACCCCACCATGACAAATAATTGAATCCATGTTTGCTCCTTTCTTGCAGGAACTGACATGTGAGTGGATAGCCACTCACAAGTCCCTTCCTGTTCATTACTGATCTCTCTCAGAGATCATCAGTGAAGATAAATATTTGTCAGGTACGAGCCGTTGAACAGTCATCTAGCAGTGTATATAATAACAGCATCTTTATGTCACATTTTCTGTTACAGTAGCCTAAACTTATTCACAAAATGAAGGTTGTCTCATGGGTTACAAAACTGCTATGCCCACAAATGTCTTCTTCAGTTACATTGGCTAGTAGCCACAATATCTTCTCTTCTTCATGGGTACGAGCTTGCCTGAAAATGTCATTCTAACTCCTGAGGAGCACATCATGCTTGACGTATGACACGCTGTTATGAGATCTACAAGAATCACCACTGATTATGTGACTACGCCGTTAATCTAGAATAATGTATTGTGTGTATCAGTAGAAACAACACCTGTCAACATTTTCATGAATTTCTTTGCTTTGTATAGACTAATAAAAATTCAGCAGAACAAAAGTTTTACTTGTCCTTTTTTCTTTACATTAAAAATATAGATTTAATATTTCCTCAATTTAATCATTGGTTATTTGATCAGGATAGACCTTTATCTTTAAATAGATAACAATGTATTTAGGAGAAATTGCATTACTGCTATATTTACTATATTTAAAATGTGAGGTTCTAAGGTAACAATTTTGTCAAATTGTGTAAAACCCACCTGCCACAACAAGGTGACTTCATATAGGTGGGTCCCTACGCAAACATTATACCTGAACAACAGGAGACTCACATCCCTCTTGGGCCTACAGTAGACCTACAAAATGTACTGCACTCATTAAAGGGGTACTTCAAACTTTTGTATTATATGCCATAAATGATAAACGATAGATGCGGGTCCCAGCTCCAACCCAGCAATTATTTTGAAAACAGGGGTCACCCGACCTTTGCCTGGTGTGGTGGCCGATGTTTCTAGGCAGGAACTAGTAGAGAGAGGGCAGCACATGTTTATGGCTCTCTACATTCTGTTCGATGGGAGTTATGGAAACAACCGAGTAAGTGCTGCTTGGCTGTTTCCGTAACTCCCATAGAGTAGATTCAAGAAAATTAGTATTCATGTACTTTTGATTTATAGTAAACAAATAGAAAGTTGCGGTCACTTTACGGGGGCTGCTCGGCTGTTTCCGTAACTCCCATAAAGTTAAATCGAGAGAGCTATGCACATGCACGACCCTCTCTTCACTAGGTTCCTCCTATACCAGTCAAAGCGTGGGTCGACTGATATAGGTGTGTGTCCCAGAGCTGTGGATAAGCCATAAAAAATTCTAAGTTGGGAATACTCTTTTAAAGCAGTTCTCCAGTTTCAGTAAATACATTTGATTCTTTGAATAATAAAAAGTTATACAAAAGTTATACTTTATATATCAATTTCTCACTGTTTTTAAGATCTCCACTTGCTTTTTGTCAATAGGGACCTTCAATGTTTACTTCCAATGGATACAAATGTGTCCAATTTATGTAATACAACACTAATTCGAAGGAATCGTGCAGGATATAGAATAACTTGAACAATAAAATCCAATATTTATTGATTACCTTTAAAAAAAATATTTTGATATACAAAACAAAGTATAATTTTTTTTTATGAGAGACACAGACAAGAGAATAAATGCAAAAAACAAAAGGCAGACTCCCCTCACACTGAAATGACCACAAGTATAAAAAAAAGTTATATATAAGTAGATGAATAGATGATAAATATAGGGTTTGGGTACAAATGAGAGTTGAAGAATACATTCTTGTTCAGCTGATGTAACACAATAGCACCCATAATGGGAATGATGGCATGAACAAACAGAGAGCCAAAAAGCACAAATGTATAAAGTACATAATACCAATGAATGAAGGCCAAGCTGGAAACAAAGCCCAAAGAGATAGTATTTGTCAGGTAGTCCGATGTGCATTTCGCAATGAATGCTTCATCTAGGGGTGGTTTGACATACACACATACACAAATATTTAAATCCCTAAGATCCAATAAAAATAGCAGCACACAGCTGTGTAAAGTAATACAATGAGACCCTTATGTTATTAATCTATAGCGTCCATGCACATGGCTCATGCCTTTCACACAAATTAGTACACAAGCACCATTGGCCGAAATAGTAATCAAGTCAGGAACAATGGACATGTGCATAGAGACAGAGCCGCACAGCCAATCACAGGGAACAGGACATGCTGAGTGTGTGCGTGACATCAGCGCCGCCACAGCAAACATAGAAGGTGGGGGCGGCAGGAACAGCAGGCGCACACGCAGCATGAGGGTATGTTCACACACACTAATTACGGACGTAATTCGGGGGTTTTTGCCCCGAATTACGTCCGAAAAATGCGCCTCGATAGCGTTGACAAACATCTGCCCATTGAAAGCAATGGGCTGACGTTTGTCTGTTCACACGAGGCGTATATTTTTCGCGCCGCTGTCAAATGACGGCGCGTAAATGGACGCCCGCGTCAAAGAAGTGACCTGTCACTTCTTGGAGCGTAATTGGAGCCGTTATTCATTGACTCCAATGAAAAGCAGCGCCAATTATGTCCATAATGGACGCGGCGTTCAAGCGCCTGTACATGCCGTTACGGCTGAAATTACGGGGATGTTTCCTCCTGAAAACATCCCCGTAATTTCAGCCGTTACGGACGCTGCCGTGTGAACATACCCTGAGAGTGATGGATAGTGAGGCCATAGCCCAGTGTGTTCTTCTGGTGATGCCACAGCTGGGGCTTATAGATGGGGCTCTGTACCTAAGCCGGTCATGTGTAATACTGTCTGCTAGGGCCATGTATTTAAAGGGAATCTGTCACCAGAAATTTGCCTATCAAAGCAGCAGCACAATAATATAGTGTAACATCACCTGAATCTAACTCTGTTGCAGCGATAATAACTTTATTCCTTATATGCAGTTGAGCTTTTTAGAGCAATGAGGGTGTCACTGTTGCACCAAACTGCTCTACCTTCTATCCCCAGTCCGACCCTCCCTTCCTTCTTTGATTGACAGAGCCAGGCAGTGTAGAAGACATGATCACGCTTGGCCCCACTTCTGAGCGTGCCCGCGCCTCTGTTAAAGTGTGACGGTTAAAGTGTGACGTAATTGCCGCATGCACAGTACAGCCTATTTGATCTGTGAAACTTCAGTGATGTACTACGCATGCGCCGATTCGGAAGCAAAGGCACCGGCTTTCTCATGGAGAATACGGGGCGAGGCAGGATCATGTCTTCTATCAATCAAGGAAGATGGGAGGGTCGAACTAGTGATTGAAGGTAGAGCAGTTTGGAGCAACGATGACGCCCTTGTTGTTCCAAAAAGCTGATTTGCATAAAATAAATAAAGTGATTATCACTTCAACGGAGCCACTCAGCTGAAAAATGTAAACAGCACTAGATTCAGCTGAGGCTACACTATATTACTGTGCTCCTGCTTTGATAGGCGAATTTCTTTAAAGGTTATGCACACATTTGAAATCATTTTAAAAAAAGTAAAAATAAGTAATAAATGTTTTCAAAAAAAAAGTGTTAAAATTAGTTTTTAAGTTCTATAAACACAAAATGCTTTTTTTCCCTATAATAAGACTTTTATTATAGAAAAAAATGAACACGTTAAAAAAGTACACATATTTGATATCACCGCGATCGTAACGACCCCAACTATAAAACTGTAATGTTATTTTTCCCGCACGATGAACACCCCAAAAAAAATCAATAAAAAACTACGACAGAATCGCAATTTTTTTGGTCACCACCGCTGCCTAAATAAAGAATAAAAAGTGATCAAAAAGTTGCATGTACCCAAAAATAGTACCAATAAGAACTTCTATCCGTCCCGCAAAAAACAAGCCCTTTCACAGCTTTTTTGACTAAAAAATTAAAACATTATGGCTCTCAGAATATGGTGACACAGAAAATATTTTTTTTTATAAATAAGTGATTTTATTGTGCAAACGCAAAAAAAAAGGACCAAACCTATATACATATGGTATCGCCGTAATCGTACTAACTCGCATAATAAAGTAAAAATGTCATTTATAGCGTACGGTGAACGCCGCAAAAAGAAAACCTAAAAAACTGTGTCAGAATTCCTGTTTTTTGGTCAGGATAAAAAAAAAAATCGCATGTACCCCAAAATGGTACCAATGAGAAGTACAGATTGTCCCGCAACAAATAAGCCCTCACGCAGCTCCGGTGGTGAAAAAATAAAAAAGTTCTGGCTTTGCATCTGGCGATGCAAAATGTGCAGAGTGTTCCAAAATCGGTTAAGATCGGGCACCATTTATCAGTGCGACACCGGCCACACATCTATGAATTATTATTTATTTACCCCATTATTATACCCTCTTATTATGCCCTGATGTACTCCGCCCAGCTTACACATGCCCCCCACATTATAAACTGAAATACCAGCGAAACCCCAAACAAAACCACTACCAAGCAAAATCTGCGCACCAAAAGCAAAATGGCGTCCCTCCCTTCTGAGCCCTGCAGCGTGCCCAAGCAGCAGTTTGCGCCCACACATATGGCATCGCCATACCCGAGAGAACCCGCTTAACGTTTTATGTGGTATTTGTCTTCTGTGGCACAAACTGGGCACAACATATTATGCACTAAAATGGCATATCAGTGGAAAATTGCAATTTTCACTTTGAACAATTCACTGTGCACTAACCCCTTTGCGCACTATGACTTAGTTGCCCGTCATAGTGCGGCGGTTGATGTATGGAGCCGGCTCACGTGCAGTGCCCGCTCCATACGCTGCGGGTGTCAGCTGTGTATTACAGCTGACACCCGGGACTAACGGACAGGTACAGCGATCGCGCTGTTACAGAAGCCTGTAAGAATAACAATATACTGCAATACATTAGTATTGCAATGTATTGTACCAGTGATCCAATGATCGCTGGATCAAGTCCCCTAAGGGGATTAATAAAATGTGTAGAAGAATTATAGTTACTAGTAGTGAGAATTTTTTTTTTTTAAAGTAAAAAAAAAAACACCTTTTCCCATTTCTCTTCTAAAGTAATGTAAAAAAATGATCAAAATTGGTATCGCTACCTCCGTAAAAGTCCGAACTATTACAATATACCATTATTTAATTTGCACAGTGAACACCTTAAAAAAATGTAATAATTGAAACGCAGTTTTTTTTTTGTCACCTTAGCGCTAAAAAAAAAAATCTCCTCCCGCAAGAAATAAGCCCTCATACCGCTCTATTGATGGAAAAATAAAAAAGTTATGGCTCTTGGAAAGCGGGGAGTGAAAATCTAAAATAAGAAAGCAAAAAGAAAAAACGTATGACCACATGTGGGGTATTTCTGTACTCGGGAGAAATTGCTTTATAAAAAAATGGTTGGTTTTTTTTCCGCCATTATCCCTTGTGAAAATGAGAAAATGCAACATTTTAGTGGAAAAAACTTTGATATTAATTTTCGCGCCCTAATTCTAATAAACTCTGCAAAAGACCCGTAGGATCTAAATGCTCACTATACCCCTAGAAAAATTCCTTGAAGGTTTTTCCAAAATGGGGTCACTTTTGGTGGGTTTCCACTGTTTTGGTCCCTCCAGTGAATTGCAAATGCAACATGGCTCCGAAAACCATTCCAGCAAAATCAGAAATCCAAATGGCGCTCCTTCCCTTCTGAGCCCTGCTGTGGGTCCACACAGCAGTTTATTACCACATATGGGATATTGTCATAATCGGGAGACATTGCTTTACAAATGTTGGGGTGCATTTTCTTCGTTATTCCTTGTAAATATGACAAATTTCTATGTTGTTTCAGAAAAAAAGTACATTTTAATTTTTACAGACTAATTCCAATATATTTAGCGAAAAACCTGTGTGGTCAAAATGCTAACTATACCCCTACCTAGATAAATACTTTAAGGGGTGTAGTTTTCGAAATGGGGTCGTTTATGGGGAGTTTCTATCGTTCTGTCAGCTCAAAGCTTCTCCAAATGTACAGTGGGGCCTAAAACATTTTCAAGCAAAATATGAGTCCTGAAAGCCTCCGGGTGCTCCCTTCCTTTGGGGCCCTGCCGTGTGTCCAAACAACGCATTAGGGCCACAATGTGGGTATTTTGGAAAACAGGAGAAAGAGGGTGATAGATTTTGGGGTGTGTTTCTTCATTTTCATGTTCGCTTTACAAAGAAATCGGTCTTCAAACTGATACTTTTATGAAAAAAGTGAAATAATTTTTTTTTTCACCTGTTATGCATTAAATTTAGCAAATAACTGTGGGGTCAAAATACTTACTATACTGCTAAATAAATACCTTATGGGGTCTAGTTTTCTAAATGGGGTCGTTTACAGGGAGTTTCTACCGTTCTGGCAGCTCAAAGCCTCTCCAAATGTACAGTGGGGCCTAAAACATTTTCAAGCAAAGTATGAGTCCTGAAAGCCTCCGGTTGCTCCCTTCCTTTTGGGCCCGGCCGTGTGTCCAGGCAGCGCATTAGGGCCACAATGTGGGTATTTTTGAAAACAGGAGAAACAGGGTGATAGATTTTCTGGTGTGTTTCTTCATTCTCATGGTCGCTTTACAAAGAAATCGGTCTTCAAACTGACACTTTTATGAAAAAAAGTGAAATTCTTTTTTTTTTCACCTTCTATGTATTAAATTTAGCAAAAAACTGTGGGGTCAAAATACTTACTATACCCCTATATAAATACCTTAAGGGGTCTAGTTTTCTAAATGGGGTCATTTGTGGGGGTTTCCATCACTCTGAGACCTATGAGCCTCTGAAAACCTGGCTTGGTGCAGGAAAACAAAATGTACTTCAAAATTTATAAAATTATTATTCCATTTGTAAGTCCTCTAAATTGCTGAAAATTTATTTTATTTTTTCAAAAGTGCTGCCAAAATAGAGTAAAGAGATGGAAATATATATTTAATAAAAAAAAAATTGTACAGTATGTGTGTACATATGTGACATATTGCAGTTAAAAATAGGGAAAATTGTAATTTTTACAAAATTTCTTCCATTTTTCTATTTTTTTATTAATTTCCGCAAATTGTATCAGTCTACTTTTACCACTAAAATAAAGTACAACATGTGATGAAAAAACAATGTCAGAATTACTTGGATATTCAAAACTTTCACAGAGTTATTCTCTGATAAAGTCAGACATACCAGATTTGACAAATCTGGCTTGATCATTAAGA
Organism: Rhinoderma darwinii; assembly: GCF_050947455.1. Taxonomy (NCBI): domain Eukaryota; kingdom Metazoa; phylum Chordata; class Amphibia; order Anura; family Rhinodermatidae; genus Rhinoderma; species Rhinoderma darwinii. The sequence goes on along the minus strand of NC_134689.1, from coordinate 91,133,691 downwards.
TACAAACAGGCCCGGTCATTAAGGGGTTAAATACAGCATCAAAACCAAGATCAGTACATATATACAACACCAGAAAATACAGCTCAATTTAGTGCAACCCCTGCCGTATATGTTTGTACGGCGTAATACTACAGGCCCCAGCATGGCCCGGACAACAGTAAGGATAAGCTGGGTGATGCTGTTTCACAAAAAAAATCATACCACCCATCATCTCGCTGCAGATCATACAGCGACTACAGTTCTGATCAGAGGCAGAATAAACATTTACATTAAGTGAATCACCGGTGACGTCTCAGATTCTAGTTCTTTTCTTCTCCCTCCGGTCCAGACCTTTATGATGGATTTCTTCCAGCCACAACCCATTTTTGCAGTTTTCCGCTCAGATGTCTTCAGCTTCTCACATTTAAAACATTTCTGCACCTATAAACAAGGTTAAAATTCTCAACATCTCTAAATATAATAAAGCACCATACACTGCACCTCTAATTATAATAGCACCATACACTGTGTCCCTGATTATAATAGTAATATAACAGTACCATACACCCTGTCCCACAGACACACCATACCCCCTGTAGATAGTGCCCCCATAATAATAATAATAATAATCTTTATTTATATAGCGGCAACATATTACGTAGCACTTTACAATTTAGAGGGGACATGAAACAAACAATATCAGACATTACATAGTGACAAAGTTCATTTACAATTCAAACCTGAGGAGTGAGGACCCTGCTCGCAAGAGCTTACAATCTATGAGGGCATAAGGGAGATACAAAGTGTAACAGTGTTTGTTCTGTACAATGGTCCGGCCATGTCAGAATTACTTGGATATTCAAAACTTTCACAGAGTTATTCTCTGATAAAGTCAGACATACCAGATTTGACAAATCTGGCTTGGTCATTAAGGTACAAACAGGCCCGGTCATTAAGGGGTTAATTGTGGAAACTGTTCTGCTTGTAAATACATTTCACGTGCCTTCAATTTCTACAATTCAGACAGAAGTAAGGATTACAAGATTGTATATAATATCAGCAAGGTAGAGGAGAGAAAAATGATCCAGCGCTGATGATTGTTAAAAGGGAATAGCAAGTCCCATGTTTATTTCAGAAAATTCTTAAAATCAGAAGGGAGACGCAGTCCCAAGGGAGAAAGGTAGGAGTAGTTGGGGTGTATACCCAAGCCTACGCGTTTCGAACGCGGTCTGCGTTCTTAGTTATGGCAGGAAAGATAATGACCGTGTGTTTGAGGCTCCACTATATGCACAGGTTATTTGGGGTTATCAGCTGTTGAGGCCGATATGCAAATGTCGATAATTAGAAAGATTCCACGAATAAGAAGTGGCTAGCTGACAGCGAATGGGTAAGTTGCAATTACGTAAATTCAACTAAATATCATTGTGTATTTATTTTACACGGGATGTTACTCAAAAATAAATAAAACCTTTAGTATATGAATATAAGTAAAAATGCAATATTGTTTTGGTAAAGCTGAACTTAATTACTGTTGTGAACATATAGTGGTGGAAGCTGAAACACACGGCCAAAAGGAAAAATTATTTTATTTACTCAAACATACGTAAAAAACAAATATAACATGGTATCATATCAGACAATTAAAACATTATCATATCGAAGAATTAAATGTTGTTAAAAAAGATTGAAGAAAGTAAATATGTATCAATATACCATAATGTTGATAATTTGGGGAATATATTTGGCAGATTCACAAATTAATATATACCAATCAATTGGTCATGAATTGTACCCCAGGGGAATGTAATATATTTGAAAAGACTATTATCCATTATCTGGAACAAATTGATATATCATTATATTAATATTTGTTTGACTGCTGGTACAGAACATTCTTATACGTAAATGTAAATTTCGTTGTTTAATACTTGTATTACTATACATATGGAATTTTAATTTTAATTTGCGTTCATGACAATGTGGTGCACCCTTGTTTCATAGATATAAAACTAAATCATAGGTCTAAGCAAAGGGAGTATTTTATATAGTTCATTTGAGAACTGTTAGTTATATTGAAGCTTAGAGGGAATGTAAGTGAAACGATATTTTATTTTGCTTATACATTTGATAAATATAAATTTGATGTTAAATAATTTTAAATGTAGATGGTAGTTGTGATATCCTTGATAGCACCAAATGTCAGATTTGATATTTAGAAAACATTAAATCCATATGAAGCGTAAGTTTTAAGTAGAAAAGGATATTGCCGCAACCTAACAAGTGGTGTGAATAGGGTCATTGGGTCTCTGGGAATAAGGTGCGACTTTAGTGATCAAAAAGCTCGCATATTTATGCATGAGCAGATGGCAGTCTATTGTAATCATTAAGGGTTGTTTACCGCAAATGTATATAGAACAAATTACCCACCTGACAAAGAACAACAGGACCCAAGAATTTGAATTAAATAGTGTAATGATATATAGTATTAAAAGTATCTGGTTTATCACATAATCTGATTGGTATTATTAAAGAAAATAATAAGTTTTATTTTTAGACTAAAAATAGTATATGAACAAAAATTTTTTTTTAAATATATATAGAACGGAAAAAGCCAAAAACAGAAAAATACGTCGGGCCAGGGAAAATCCGATGTCCCGAATGAGACCAACGAACATCAAGTCCGTGAGTAATTTATATATAATAAAACGAAGCATTAAGCCATGTAAGGTGTTTGTCAATCGGTTACATATTGTTGATAATATAACTACGATCATGATCATATTTATCTTGGGTTTGTAACACGTGTATTGAATTTTTGGGTACAAAGCTAGTTCTTTTATTGGTAAAAGTGTAATATCCAAGGTAGAAAAGAATAATATACTAGGTACAAAGTGTTTATTGTCATGGGATTATTAATACGCTATATTAAATCTAATAGGCGATTGCTGTTTATAATTGGAATGCTCAATATATATGTATATGTTCTCCAGTCTATAGTGCAGAATATGATCAAATCTCAATATTTAGTAGTGGAACATAAGTTCTTTTTTGAGATTGAGTCCTTGGGGGAAACGGGTTTCAAGGTTGTAGATCCAGAATGCCTCTCTTGTAAGTAAGCGATGTTTGAGATCTCCTCCCCTCATTGTCCCCCTCACTTTTTCAATAGCATAAGTACTGAATGTGCTGACATTTCTATTGTGACATGTAATAAAATGTCTGGCTGCATTCGAGATATTAGTAATAGATGGATTTCTAATATAGCTTAGATGTTCTAAAATGCGAATTTTGAATTTTCTTGTCGTGCAGCCTACATATTTGAGTTTACACGCTGTGCATTCAATAATGTATACTACGTAATCGCTATTGCAGTTAATGTAAGATTTAACTGCAAAGCTGGTGGTTTCTGTAGAGTTTGAATATAGTTTGCTTATCTTGGCAAATGTGCATGCTTTGCAGGGACTGACACCGCATTTATAGAACCCCTTATGTGTCAACCATGTGGGTTTGGGATAATTTAATGTCAAGAGTGACGGAGACAGTATATTACCCAGGGTTTGCGCTCTTCTAGATACTACTCTGCAACCGTCTTTCAAAAGTGTATCTAGATTGGGATCTTCGCAGAGCAGGGGAATGTACTTTAAAACCATATTTCTTATCGTATCAAACTGTTTGTTAAATTGTAATACAAGAGTTGGAATGTTGTAACTTGTGGTGTAGTTTATTGCAGCAATTTTAGTTTTATCAACAAATATGAGGGAATCTCTGTCTTTGGTTCCAACAATATTTCTGGCCCTTGTCAATGTCCGATCTCTATAACCTCTGGCACTTAGTCTCTGGCAGATGGCGGATTCCTCTTTAACATATCCCATATGTGAACTGCAATTACGTTTGGCACGTGCCAACTCGCCTATGGGAATTGCAGAAATAGTGTGGGTAGGATGACAGCTGGATGCATGCAATATAGTATTGCCTGATAGTGGTTTACAATAAATATCAGATTGGATAATATCTCCAACTTTGCAAGTCAACTTGAGATCAAGAAAATTAATACATGTTGAATTGTCTAATCTCAGATTTACTAACAACCACAATTCAACATGTATTAATCCGCCATCTGCCAGAGACTAAGTGCCAGAGGTTATAGAGATCGGACATTGACAAGGGCCAGAAATATTGTTGGAACCAAAGACAGAGATTCCCTCATATTTGTTGTATTACAATTTAACAAACAGTTTGATACTATAAGAAATATGGTTTTAAAGTACATTCCCCTGCTCTGCGAAGATCCCAAACTAGATACACTTTTGAAAGACGGTTGCAGAGTAGTATCTAGAAGAGCGCAAACCCTGGGTAATATACTGTCTCCGTCACTCTTGACATTAAATTATCCAAAACCCACATGGTTGACACATAAGGGGTTCTATAAATGCGGTGTCAGTCCCTGCAAAGTATGCACATTTGCCAAGATAAGCAAACTATATTCAAACTCTACAGAAACCACCAGCTTTGCAGTTAAATCTTACATTAACTGCAATAGCGATTACGTAGTATACATTATTGAATGCACAGCGTGTAAACTCAAATATGTAGGCTGCACGATTTGATCATATTCTGCACTATAGACTGGAGAACATATACATATATATTGAGCATTCCAATTATAAACAGCAATCGCCTATTAGATTTAATATAGTGTATTAATAATCCCATGACAATAAACACTTTGTACCTAGTATATTATTCTTTTCTACCTTGGATATTACACTTTTACCAATAAAAGAACTAGCTTTGTACCCAAAAATTCAATACACGTGTTACAAACCCAAGATAAATATGATCATGATCGTAGTTATATTATCAACAATATGTAACCGATTGACAAACACCTTACATGGCTTAATGCTTCATTTTATTATATATAAATTACTCACGGACTTGATGTTCGTTGGTCTCATTCGGGACATCGGATTTTCCCTGGCCCGACGTATTTTTCTGTTTTTGGCTTTTTCCGTTCTATATATATTTAAAAAAAACTTTTTGTTCATATACTATTTTTAGTCTAAAAATAAAACTTATTATTTTCTTTAATAATACCAATCAGATTATGTGATAAACCAGATACTTTTAATACTATATATCATTGCACTATTTAATTCAAATTCTTGGGTCCTGTTGTTCTTTGTCAGGTGGGTAATTTGTTCTATATACATTTGCGGTAAACAACCCTTAATGATTACAATAGACTGCCATCTGCTCATGCATAAATATGCGAGCTTTTTGATCACTAAAGTCGCACCTTATTCCCAGAGACCCAATGACCCTATTCACACCACTTGTTAGGTTGCGGCAATATCCTTTTCTACTTAAAACTTACGCTTCATATGGATTTAATGTTTTCTAAATATCAAATCTGACATTTGGTGCTATCAAGGATATCACAACTACCATCTACATTTAAAATTATTTAACATCAAATTTATATTTATCAAATGTATAAGCAAAATAAAATATTGTTTCACTTACATTCCCTCTAAGCTTCAATATAACTAACAGTTCTCAAATGAACTATATAAAATACTCCCTTTGCTTAGACCTACGATTTAGTTTTATATCTATGAAACAAGGGTGCACCACATTGTCATGAACGCAAATTAAAATTAAAATTCCATATGTATAGTAATACAAGTATTAAACAACGAAATTTACATTTACGTATAAGAATGTTCTGCACCAGCAGTCAAACAAATATTAATATAATGATATATCAATTTGTTCCAGATAATGGATAATAGTCTTTTCAAATATATTACATTCCCCTGGGGTACAATTCATGACCAATTGATTGGTATATATTAATTTGTGAATCTGCCAAATATATTCCCCAAATTATCAACATTATGGTATATTGATACATATTTACTTTCTTCAATCTTTTTTAACAACATTTAATTCTTCGATATGATAATGTTTTTAATTGTCTGATATGATACCATGTTATATTTGTTTTTTACGTATGTTTGAGTAAATAAAATAATTTTTCCTTTTGGCCGTGTGTTTCAGCTTCCACCACTATATGTTCACAACAGTAATTAAGTTCAGCTTTACCAAAACAATATTGCATTTTTACTTATATTCATATACTAAAGGTTTTATTTATTTTTGAGTAACATCCCGTGTGAAATAAATACACAATGATATTTAGTTGAATTTACGTAATTGCAACTTACCCATTCGCTGTCAGCTAGCCACTTCTTATTCGCTGAATCTTTCTAATTATCGACATTTGCATATCGGCCTCAACAGCTGATAACCCCAAATAACCTGTGCATATAGTGGAGCCTCAAACACACGGTCATTATCTTTCCTGCCATGACTAAGAACGCAGACCGCGTTCGAAACGCGTAGGCTTGGGTATACACCCCAACTACTCCTACCTTTCTGCCTTGGGACTGCGTCTCCCTTCTGACTTTAAGAATTTTCTGAAATAAACATGGGACTTGCTATTCCCTTTTAACAATCATCAGCGCTGGATCATTTTTCTCTCCTCTACCTTGCTGTTCCACACCGCGGCCCGTCGCGGGGATCTGATCGACGCGGTTTGAAGACGCAGACCGGTGAGCTGGAGGTTTCTCCTTGTTTCTATATTATGTATATAATATCACTTGTAATACAGAAGATGTGGTGTATTTTGCCACCGGTTCTTATGATCTCATTTATGTTGGAATGACGAGTAGATCTTTGAAGGTACGTGTGTTAGAACATATCAATAAAATAAAATCAGCTGCCAATGTACAGAAGATACAAAAACTTCAACTCATTGCTCGACACTTTTGTGATCATCATTCATGTAACCCTAGGGGTTTTCAGATGCGTGGAATAGATAGAATTTCCTTGGGATGGAGAGGAGGTGATGATGTACGATTGGCATTGCTGAGGAAGGAAATGAAATGGATCACTTTACTTAATACAGTGACACTATTTGGTTTGAATGAGGCCACTAGTTTCAAGCCCTTTTTGTAATTTACTCTGCGTGAATTTTAATCCTCTATGGTTTTTTCCTTCTTTTTTATTCAATATTTTTTATTTTACAGAGTATATATTCCAGTTAGTGGGACTGTCTTTATGAGATCTAGATCTTATTGGAGAAGGAAGCTGCTTCAAACAAGCTGTTTCATTATTGAAGCCTAGGACTGGACCTAATTACCTTTATTCAGTGTATAATGTATTTTCTTATATATCATATTGCCCTAGTGTGATCCTTTATGTAGCGTCCATGGCCGCGGGCCGTCGGGTTTACTCACCTCCAGACGCCCGCAGCCATCGATCCGTGAGCACTGGTCCCTATCTCCTTCCAACGAGACGCCAGCGCTCACTTCCGCTCCGGTCTGCTGTGTCCCGTAGGGTGCACGCGCACACTCGTGGCCAGCCTTAAAGGGCCAGCGCGCACAAAGGAAATCGTCATCATCATCAACTGCTACGATTTCCTGGTCTATAAGAAGGTCCCAGGCCTTCTGATCCTTGCCTGAGAGTTGTTAGTTTTCCCAGTCTCTCTTACAAATGGTCCCTTAGTATTTCCCATTCCAGTTGTTACCCGTGCCTTGCTACCTGTTCCTGTTTCCCGTGCTGTGCCTTTAGTATTGAGTCGTGCCACGTCCTGTGTCATCTGCCACGTCCGGAGGAATCCGCCATGTCCTGTGTCATCTGCCACGTCTGGAGGAATCCGCCACGTCTGGCGCAACCTGTGCACCTGTGCCATCCGCCACATTTGGCGTTGTCTGCTGCACACATCTCCATCAGTGCCAGAGCTGCGGCCACTGCCTGGACTATCCAGGTACCCCTGTGCGGGACATTGTATTGCTGGGGTTTCCTGTTGTTTGGCCAGCTGCCTCCCTGCTACGGCGGTACGGCCTAGTGGGTCCACTAACCAGCTATGTGACGGTACGCTCAGGTCATGGACCCCGCTGGTCAACCTGAGACTTTCAAAACACAAGCCATGCTGGTCGAGATGGAGGATCTCCAGTCACGACAAGACCACCTCCTCCTGTCGTTGAACGCCATTGCCCATCAGCTGCTGAACCCTTGCTGACTCTACATCAGGGAGACCTCTCCGTGGGCGAGTATGCCATTCAGTTCCGTATCCTGGCTGCTGAATTGACCTGGAACAACGAGGCTTTGGTGTCCACATTCTGGCAGGGACTGTCTTCAGGGATCAAGGATGAGCTGGCTTCTCGCGATCTGCCATCTACCCTAGAAGATCTTATCCTACTCGCCTCCCGGGTTGACATGAGGATCCAGGAGTGTTCCCAAGAGGTTCTCCGGGAGAGAGAACTTCCTAGGCTGGATTCTACTTTTCAGCAATCCTCCTCAGTCGTCCCACCAGAGGAACCTATGCAGAGTAACTATGTTAAATTGTCTACCTAGGAGAGACAATGCAGACGCACTTCTGGACTTTGTCTGTATTGCGGCCTCGGAGGCCATATTGTGTGCCTGTGTCCCCAGAGGCCAGAGAGACCCAATTGCCTAGGACTGATTGGAGAGACAACCCTAGATGGAACGGTACCTAATAAAGCATTCTGTTCCAAGCTGACCGTTTCTGTGACCCTGGTTTCCGGTGAGAGGACGCATCAAGTTTCTGCCTATCTTGACTCTGGTTCTACTGCAAACTTCATCCCGAACGAGCTTGTGGATCATCTTCAGTTGCCCACAGTCCCATTAGAGACGTCTTTGGCTGTTGCCTCAGTTAACGGACTGCCTTTGCCTGATCCCATCGTTTCTAAAACCAAGCCGTTGAAGCTCCAGGATGGAGTCCTTCATTTTGAACTAATTTCTTTCCTTGTTTTGCCCAAGGCCATCAATCCTGTTCTACTGGGCCTGCCTTTGCTTCGATTACATGCCCCAGTCCTGGACTGGATTTCTGGAGAGGTTCTCCAATGGGGCCCCAAGTGCCATGGCCGTTGTCTGTTGCAGATCCATCATGTCAAGCCTCCTCTGCCTCAGTCATTGGCGGGACTGCCTCCCCAGTTTGCTCAGTATGCAGATGTTTTCATCAAAAGGGGGGCTGAGACGCTGCCTTCACATCGGGCTTATGACTGCCCCATTGAACTGGTCCCTAATGCCTCTCTCCCCGTGGTCGAGTATATCATCTCTCCTTGCCTGAGTCTCTATCCATGTCGGCCTATATCAAGGGGAATCTGGAGAGGGGTTTCATACGAAAGTCTTCCGAGATGTCCTCTATGTCTGTGTTGTTGTTTATCTCGATGATATTTTGATTTTCTCCCCAGATCCGACGACTCATCGGAGGCATGTCCGTCAGGTTCTACTACGATTAAGGGAGAATCATTTATACGCCAAGCTGGAGAAGTACGTCTTTGAGAAGAGTTCTCTGCCCTTCCTGGGCTACATCATCTCAGATCAAGGCCTCAAGATAGAGCCTGAGAAAGTGAAAGCTGTCCTGCAGTGGCCACGTCCTCAAGGCTTAAGGGCCATACAGCGGTTCCTGGGATTCGCCAATTTCTACCAGCAGTTTATTCCTAACTTCTCTTCTCTGACGGCTCCCATCTCTACCCTTACCAAGAAGGGTGTGAACACCAAGGAGTGGACTCAAGAGGCAGAGTCCGCATTTATTAGCCTCAAGAAAGCCTTCACTTCAGCTTCAATACTCCATCATCCTGATGTATCTCAGCAGTTCTCACTGGAAGTGGACGCTTCCTCTCTTGGTGCAGGTGCACTTCTGTTCCAGAGGAGCTCCAAAGGAAAGGCAATAGTATGTGGCTACTACTCAAGACTTTTTTCTTCTGCTGAGCGCAATTACTCTATTGGAGATCAGGAGCTGCTGGCCATCAAATTGGCCCTGGAGGAGTGGAGACATCTTCTAGAGGGCGCTGCTCACCCCATCCTCATCTTCACCGACCACAAAAACCTTACCTACCTTCAGTCTGCACAACGACTGAATCCCCAACAAGCCAGGTGTTGGCTGTTCTTCACCCGTTTCCAGTTTGTGCTCCACTACCGTCCTGCAGACAAGAATGTGAGGGCCGATGCCCTGTCCAGATCGTTTGAGACGGAAGACACGGTGGAGTCCCTTCAGACTATCATAGACCCGTCCTGCATTGTCACTGCTAATCCTCTGCAGGTTAGAGACATCCCTCCTGGGAGGACTTTTGTTCGGTTGGCGGACAGGAGAAGAATTCTCCACTGGGGACACAGTTCTAAACTGGCTGGGCACGCTGGTGTCCGTAAAACCCGAGACCTGATTGCTCATCACTTCTGGTGGCCTACGCTACCTAAAGATGTTCTGGACTTTGTCTCTTCTTGCACGGTGTGTGCCTCTAACAAAGTTACTCACTCCAAGCCTTCCAGCCTGCTTCAACCTCTGCCTGTACCCAATGCCCCCTGGCAGCACATTGCGATGGACTTTGTCACAGACCTTCCCCCCCAGCAGGATGCAACACTGTCTGGGTGGTGGTGGACCGGTTCTCTAAGATGGCACATTTTATCCCGCTGACCGGCCTACCTTCTGCTCCTCGACAGGTGAGTCTCTTCATTCTACACATCTTTCGCTTGCATGGCTTGCCTCTACACATTGTGTCAGACCGGGGGGTTCAGTTTGCTTCAAAGTTCTGGAGAGCCCTCTGTAAACTCTCCTGGATGTGAGATTGGACTTTTCCTCAGCTTATCACCCCCAGTCCAATGGGCAAGTTGAGAGGATCAAGCAGATCATGGAGAATTATCTCCGCCACTTCATTTCTTCAGAGCACAATAACTGGGTAGAGCTTCTTCCATGGGCCGAGTTCTCATACAACAACCACACAAGTGAATCCACTCCATTTCACATTGTGTACAGTCAACATCCTAGAGTCCCTTTTCCAGGGTCGACCACATCTCAAGTACCCGCTGCTGACTCTGCTTATGGGGACTTTTTGAAAATCTGGCAACAGACCTGGTCCTCTATTTTACTGGCAGTCGATCGCATGAAGCGAAAAGCAGATACTAGGAGAAGAGAGCCGCCTCAGTATCTTCCGGGGACTGAAGTCTGGCTGTCCTCTCGGAACATTCGCTTGAAGGTAACTTCATACAAGTTTGCTCCCAGGTTCCTTGGTCCTTTCGAGATTCTTCAACAGATAAACCCTGTCTCCAATAAGCTGCGGCTGCCTCCTACCCTCAGAATCCCCAACTCCTTTCATGTGTCCCTCCTGAAGCCAGTGGTCCTGAACCGCTACAGCAAGACTTCTAGTTCCACAGTTGCTCCCAGCGGTTCTTCTGATATATTCGAGGCGAGGGAGATTCTGGACTGCAAGAGGGTAGGAGGAAGGGCTTTCTATTTGGTGGACTGGAGAGGGTTTGGTCCTGAGGAGAGGTCCTGGGAGCCAGAAGAGAACCTCAGTGCCCCTGCGCTTATTAAGAAATTCCTCTCTCGCTCTGGCCCCAAGAAGAGGGGGCGTAAGAGGTGAGATACTGTAGCGTCCATGGCCGCGGGCCGTTGGGTTTACTCACCTCCCGACGCCCGCAGCCATGGATCCGGGAGCACTGGTCCCCATCTCCTTCCTAGGAGACGCCAGCGCTCACTTCCGTTCCGGTCTGCTGTGTCCCGTAGGGTGCGCGCGCACGCTAGTGCCCGTCCTTAATAGGCCAGCGCGCACACAAAGGAAATCGTCATCATCATCAACTGCCACGATTTCCTGGTCTATAAGAAGGCCCCAGACCTTCTGATCCTTGCCTAAGCGTTGTTAGTTTTCCCAGTCTGTCTTGCAAATGGTCCCTTAGTTTTTCCCATTCCAGTTGTTACCCGTGCCTTGTTACCTGTTGCTGTTTGCCGTATTGTGCCTTTAGTATCGAGTCGTGACATGTCCTGTGTCATATGCCACGTCCGGAGGAATCCGCCACGTCTGGCGCCACCTGCGGAACCTGTGTCATCCGCCACGTTTGGCGTTATCTGCTGCACCCATCTCCATCAGTGCCAGAGCTGCGGCCACTGTCTGGACTATCCAGGTACCCTTGGGCGGGACATTGTATTGCTGGGGTTTCCTGTTTTTGACCAGCTGCCTCCCCGCTACGGCGGTATGGCCTAGTGGGTCCACTATCCCGCTACGTGAGACTTTATTTAACAGTGATATGTCATTTTTGCTTGTTGTATCCTTTGATCCGATAATGCTCATCACTTCGAGTGTTGCAGTTTCTTGTTTCTCTTCTAGGGGATACCTTGTTACATTATGCTATTTGTAGCTATGTTCCCCCTTTTATTTTTGTGGGTTTATCGAACATAATGTTTAGATGTATGCACCTCTCTTATTATACATATTTGGTATATTTATATATATTTTTCATTTAATTGACATTTATTTAGTATATTTTTATCAAATTTTTTTTGATCACCTATTGAATCTTATATGAACTTTATTATATAATATTATATTTGTTTCATATATATTTGTTTGTTATACGGTATACAATATTTTGAATATATAGATACACTCTTTATATATTTGTATGTATTCATTTATGATATAATGTATATTGTTTATTTATTATGTATTATTTCTATATCATGTAATATATATTCTTTCACTTTGTTATTCACATTTATATATATTATATTTTTTTTTTGGGTGTGTCACTACACATTCAATTGTATGTATTTAAATTTTTTTTATTACTTTATCATGATTAAATCCTTTTTGAGCAACACTGTTTTGCACGTTTTTGTTTTTGGTGTCACTTTTTAGTAGTTTACTTTGCACGTGTTGTTACTTTTAAATTTTTAATTATTCACTTTATTATGAATTCTTTCATTTATTTATATATTCTTTCACTTCACATCACATCGCATCTCTTCAGTATTTTTTCACATCACTTTCCAATGATATATCTGTATTTCTCTTGTATATATATTAGTCTTTTTGAGATTTATTATTTGTATACACATATATGTTTATTATTATTATTATTATTATTATTATTGTATTTTTTAGGGTATTACCATTCTACTCATATTCCCCTTATTTCATATCAGCCCCACCTAATAGTAGTTTCCATATACACATTTTGTCTTTATCCTGGTTGTCTTGGCTGTGGTATGTGCACAGACGCTCGATTGTAATTGCGCTGTGGGACCCGCATCCGGTAGTGCCGCTTAGCGTAAGCGTTGTCATGGTGACTCATGCCTGAGGTCATCATGCTGTGCCCTGTCATCCTGACGTGCGGCGCGTCCTGTGATGCGAGTGTCTCTCGGAAGGTGTGTTGAGCGCAGATTTGTGCTCATCACAGGTGAGAATAACCATCTATATTCCTATATAAACCCCTAGAATTTTATTGTATGTAGCCTTCTGACAAATCCGGTCTGTAGGGTGAAACGCGCGTCGAGGCGCTTTTTTCATCCAGTTCCTGAGGTTGCCGTCTCCACTCCCCACTATGTCTCAGGGTATGTGCTTACCTTTATTTCTGAATAATAGATTATTTCTGACCATTGCTTCAGTTTACTTCTTTGTCAGGACATCCCACGTTATTAATTGTGTATTCAGTTAGCACTTTTACCATTCATATGTGGGCATAGTATTCTAGTGCATACCATTCATTTATTTACTTTGCTGTGGGTTATGTGAGTGGTTTCTGGCCGCCTACGCTTGGTTGTCTCGGTTTGTCAGTGGTCTTTTTCATCTGACACTATTGTCTTTTTCTCCGTGTATGCTCCATCCTTTTTATTCCGTGGTGTGGGATGATTGTGCGATGCCTCTTATTAATCAACGTGCCAGTTATCGCCTCTGTACAAATTTATCATCTGATTGGAAGAATGGCGCGTAGTGATCCATTCTGTACTGTAAGTGAAATTGGACGTCACCTCCCAAGCCTAGGACAATCAGTGTCAACGCAAGAAATCAGAAAGTGTTTGCACAACATTGGGCTATGAGGTTACGGTCTACAGGTGTTCCATTGACCACACGCCACCGTCCTCAGAGGCTGTTATGGTATACAGCAAGATGGCAATATAGGCTGGAATAGGGGGTCTATCCTCTTCAGCGATGAGTCCCGCTTTTGTCTCAGACGTAATGATAGCTGGAGATTGGTCTGGAGAGGCCTTCACAACGGAACGTCACACTGGTCCTGCTCCCAGGATTATGGTGTGGGGTGGCATAATGTACGGTAGCTGTACCCCTCTAGTCTTCATTTCAGGTACGCTAACAGCTCGGTGTTACATCGATTTGGACATGGAACCAGTGGTACGGCCATTTCTTCAAAGTGTCCCAGAAGCTGTTTTTCAACAGGAAAATGCCAAGCCGCATGTTGCTCGTGCTACTGTGAGCAGTCTGCATGGCCCAAACGTGCTATCATGGCCTGCAGCGTATCTGGTCTTGTCTTCACTGAGCACACACTGGACGTCTGTGGTCGGAAATTGCAAAGGCAGCTGCCAGCAGCCAATCTTGATATTTTGCGTGCCCAAGTGCATTCAGCATAACATTCCTCAGACAACCATTAATAACCTCATTGATAGAATGCCAAGGAATGTAAGTGCATATTCAATACTGAATAAATCACAATGTTTGGAATATTTTGTTTCCATTTTTTGTTCATTTGCATATCATTAACATGTCTATCGATCCTGTCATTTCAACAATTTCAAAACTTTTCCCTTCTCTGTGTTTCAATTTCATTGTTAAGGAGGGTATATGTTGTAGATTGCTGACACATTAGACGCTGACATAATACCAATGTATTGTATTTTAATTTCTTTGACAATTATGGGCAAATATAATTCAAACATTGTGCATTATTAGAAGACTGAGATTATATGTCAGGATAGTCTTGGTTAAGTAGAATGGTAAATAATGAATTTATCATTGGTTATTTATTTTGGGTGATTGAAAATAATCTACTAGTGTGGTATTACTATTTCAACAACAATAATGTAGATGGAGTAATAGCAAAAGGGGTAACCTATAAACATTAGAGGCCATTAGTAATATTATCAGCTAAGCTTCTACTTCTTCTAAGCAAATAAACTTGAGATAATATTAGAAACCATTGTAGTGGTTAGAGTCAGTCACAGAAAAAAGAATAAATTGCCTTTGTGCTGCTGCTTTTTGGTAGATACCTACATTATATGTATTTTATATTGTTATATAAAATTATTCTGATAAAAGTGTTTGGTTTCGATACATATGTTAGGTAGTTGCCCAAAATTGCTTCACTATTGGGACATAATCTTGGTGATGATAAAGATATCTTCTGGGTTAATATACCTGAAAGTATGTTTATTTGGAGAAACTGCATTGATCCAGACGAAAAAGCTAGTAGTTTTAATTTATTTTTTAAAGTAACCGTAGCTCACAAACTTTAGCTTCTAAATATACAAAACAATGTACGTATCCTATTCTATTCTATGCTGCTAGATCTGCATTCAGACACACAGCAAAAGATATAGATTTGTACATAAAAGCAAAGATATCATGAGCATCGAGAAGACAAGAGTCCAATAGAAGAGATAAAAATCTTCCCCCCATGGTGCTGGCTGGTGATACTGCCACACATCTCAAAAACATGTGTAATTGTGGAGGCACAAACCAGCACTCCTCTCCAACCCTTAGGATTCTGTCATACAGTAGCAGTCATGTTGCTTTTTTTGCTGTATTTTCAAGAAAAAAAAGTGAAATGACCGCTCTTTTCACCACTTTTGTGGTTTCCTGTTAGGTACTACTAGTGGCCTAGTGTAATGTCCGTGGCTGCGGGCTGTCAGCTCCAACCTCCCCCTGACAGCCGCCGCCACGAGTCGGCAAGCGCTGGCCCCAGCCTCCTCCTCGGGAGACGCCAGCTCTCGCATCCACTCACCTCTGCCGGATCCCGGAGGGTACGCGCGCACGCTCGTCCTCACTCTTAAAGGGGCAGCGTGCGCACCAGACCTCATGGACGAAATTTGACCCGTGAGTACCCTGGACTATAAGAGGGGTCCAGCCCCATAGTTCTATGCCTGATCGTTGTTGTGTTCCTTAAGTTTGTCTATGTGATGGCCTCCTAGCTGTTTCCTGTTCCAGTCCCAGTCCCTGTTCCAGTCCCTGTCAGTGTACCTATACTTGTTTCCAGTTCCTGTTCCTAGCAATCCATACCTTCCTGGTTTAGCACGGAGCACGGACCACAAGAATCTGACCTACTTCCAGACGGCTCAACGGCTCAACCCTCGTCAGGCCAGGTGGTCACTGTTCTTTGCAAGGTTCCAGTTTGAGCTTCATTATCGCCCAGCCGACAAGAATGCGAGGGCTGATGCCATGTCCAGGTCTTTCGAGACAGAATACACCATTGAGAGTCCACAGAACATTATCGATCCATCTTGCATTGTCTCGGTCAATCCCCTGCGAATTAGGGACATTCCTCCAGGGAGGACTTTTGTGCGCCTGGCTGATCGTGGAAGAATCCTCCGCTGGGGTCACTCCTCTAGACTGGCAGGTCACGCGGAGTTACGTAAGACCCGGGATTTGATTGCTTGCCATTTCTGGTGGCCCACTCTGCCCAAGGATATTGTGGACTTTGTTTCTTCCTGTGCTGTATGTGCAGCCAACAAGGCCACCCACTCCAGACCTGCTGGCCTGCTCCAGCCATTGCCTGTGCCCAATGCTCCCTTGCAGCATATAGCGATGGACTTTATCACGGACCTGCCTCTCTCTGCTGGATGCAGTGCTGTCTGGGTAGTGGTGGACCAATTTTCAAAGATGGCCCACTTCGTTCCTCTGACCGGTCTTCCTTCTGCTCCTCAGTTGGCCAAGTTATTTATCCAACACATCTTCCGCCTGCACAGCTTGCCGCAGCATATTGTGTCTGATCGGGGGGTTCAGTTTATTTTGAGGTTCTGGAGAGCCCTCTGCGGACTTCTTGGCGTGAAGTTGGACTTTTCTTCTGCCTACCATCCTCAGTCTAATGGTCAGGTCGAGAGGATCAACCAGATTTTGGAGAACTACCTATGCCACTTCATCTCCAAGCAGCATGATGAGTGGGTGCAGCTGCTCCCATGGGCGGAGTTCTCCTACAATAATCACAGCAGCGAGTCTACTAGGAATACAGCGTTCTGCATTGTCTATGGCTAGCACCCACAAATTCCTCTTCTGTTGCCTGATACTTCTGAGGTACCTGCAGCTGACTCCACGTTTAGAGGCTTTTTGAAGATCTGGCAGCAGACTCGATCCTCCATCCTAATGGTAGTGGACCGCATGAAACGGAAGGCTGACACAAGTAGAAGAGAGCCTCCTCGGTTTCTTCCTAGCACTAAGGTCTGGCTGTCATCCAGGAAAATCCGACTGAGGGTGCCGTCATGTAAATTTGCCCCCAGGTTTCTCGGACCATTCGAGGTTCTGCAGCAGATCAATCCTGTCGCCTACAAGCTTCGGCTGCCTCCTACCCTCAGGATTCCCAACTTCTTCCATGTCTCCCTCCTGAAACCAGTGATCCTAAACCGCTATTCCAAGACTCCCAGCCCTGCAGTTGCCTCCAGCAGCCCCTCAGACATCTTTGAGGTCAAGGAGATCTTGGACACCAAGGGAGTGAGAGGAAAGACTTTTTATTTGGTGGATTGGAGGGGGTTCGGTCCCAAAGAGAGGTCCTGGGACACAGAGGAGAACCTCAATGCCCCTACTTTTCTGAAGAAGTTTCTTTATCGCCAGAGTGGTATTAGAGCTGCCCAGCACCGCGGCTCATTGCGTTATTTCCTCCTTGCACAGAGCTTGGTATAGTCAATTGTGGTTCTTTAGACATGGCTGCCATTGCTGAACTCTATGTGCGCTATACTATGGCAAAATAACTAGCTATACAGACAAGTAAACTGCTCATCTGTCAAGAGGGGGTGAGTGTGATCAGATTTTTATTCCTGCCAGAGGGAGTCTTACTGCAGTTTTATAAGAGGTTCCTACATAGATCTACTGAGGAGCAGCCAAAAAGCTGATTCCCCAGCCAGCCCATCTGAGGACAGGCCAGCATCCTAATTACAGACTTCTCTAATGAAAGACACACATACCACAGAGGAAGAGATGACCTCTAAAGCTTTAGAAATTAAAGAAGTATCTACCATTTCACCAGACTCCAAACTGGATTGCAAACTATTGGCAATTGAAGTTGCCAGACAAATTGCACTAAACATTCCCAAAACTTTGGAGATGACTATACAAGCATCACTAAACCACATTCAAGTGGAAGTAGTGCATTCGCTTCAGGATGACTCAGACAATGTCTATATCTGCCTCAGGGAGGTGCGGAAAGAGATTCCTGCATAGCAGAAAAATGGAAGATCTGGAAAGTCGTTCCAGCGGCAACAATCTGAATCTAGTGGTGCCTAAAAAGAGTCCATATTGGTCTTGGAAATCCAACATCTCTGCGAAAAGACTTACAAGCTGCAATAGGCATTGTATAAGGCCAGATCCTAGCCTTAGCAGATCGACAACAGATTTAATTGACCAAGACAAGTGATAATGAATTTGCTCTAAACAACATGGCAGCCACCGAGAAATTAAAGTCTTGGAGATTTCTCCACGGAAGTAGGCAAAAAGAGATGAGCTTTCAGCAAAGTTTGCACAGTGCTCTATCAGGCCAAGTCCCTGTTTCAACTACGACACCCAGCGACTCTCAGAGTTCATCACGAGATTAGGAATTTATCATCCTTCAGCTGTTGCGGCGGAAGACGTCCTTGCAATGGGCCTTTAGAAAGTAAACCATATACGGAAAACTAACAATACATTGCCTCGTCAGGAGCAAGAGGGATAAAGGTATTCCCCGGCCACCCATCTCATCAGAGGTAGATCCCTCTTGAAATATCAAGGATCGCCACAGCGCTGGAGAAGATCCAGATCACCTGGTTGAGAACATTCATTCTTTGACTGACATCCAGTGGGCTTATACAGTGGAGGAAATAAGTATTTGATCCCTTGCTGATTTTGTAAGTTTGCCCACTGTCAAAGTCATGAGCAGTCTAGAATTTTTAGGCTAGGTTAATTTTACCAGTGAGAGATAGATTATATTAAAAAAAAAGAGAAAATCACATAGTCAAAATTATATATATTTATTTGCATTGTGCACAGAGAAATAAGTATTTGATCCCCTACCAACCATTAAGAGTTCAGCCTCCTCCAGACCAGTTACACGCTCCAAATCAACTTGGTGCCTGCATTAAAGACAACTGTCTTACATGGTCACCTATATAAAAGACTCCTGTCCAGACTCAATTAATCCGTCTGACTCCAACCTCTACAACATGGGCAAGACCAAAGAGCTTTCTAAGGATGTCAGGGACAAGATCATAGACCTTCACACAAGGCTGGAATGGGCTACAAAACCATAAGTAAGACGCTGGGTGAGAAGGAGACACCTGTTGGTGCAATAGTAAGAAAATGGAAGACATACAAAATGACTGTCAATCAACATCGATCTGGGCCTCCATGCAAAATGTCACCTCGTGGGGTATCCTTGATCCTGAGGAAGGTGAGAGCTCAGCCGAAAACTACACGGAGGGAACTTGTTAATGATCTCAAGGCAGCTGGGACCAGTGTCACCAAGAAAACCATTGGTAACACGTTACACCGTAATGGATTCAAATCCTGCAGTGCTCGCAAGGTCCCCCTGCTCAAGAAGGCACATGTACAGGCCCGTCTGAAGTTTGCAAATGAACATCTGGATGATTCTGAGAGTGATTGGGAGAAGGTGCTGTGGTGAGATGAGACTAAAATTGAGCTCTTTGGCATTAACTCAACTCATTATGTTTTGGGGGTGTTTCTCTGCTAAGGGCACAGGACTACTTATCCGCATCAATGGGAGAATGGATGGAGCCATGTACCGTCAAATCCTGAGTGACAACCTCCTTCCCTCCACCAGGACATTAAAAATGGCTCGTCGCTGGGTCTTCCAGCACGACAATGACCCGAAACATACAGCCAAGGCAACAAAGGAGTGGCTCAAAAAGAAGCACATTAAGGTCATGGAGTGGCCTAGCCAGTCTCCAGACTTTAATCCCATCGAAAACTTATGGAGGGAGCTGAAGATCCGAGTTGCCAAGCGACAGCCTCGAAATCTTAATGATCTACATATGATCTGCAAAGAGGAGTGGGCCAAAATTCCATCTAACATGTGTGCAAACCTCATCATCAACTACTAAAAACGTCTGACTGATGTGCTTGCCAACAAGGGTTTTGCCACCAAGTATTAAGTCTTGTTTGCCAAAGGGATCAAATACTTATTTCTCTGTGCACAATGCAAATAAATATATATAATTTTGACAATGTGATTTTCAGGTTTTGTTTTTAATATAATCTATCTCTCACTGGTAAAATTAACCTAGCCTAAAAAATTCTAGACTGTTCATGACTTTGGCAGTGGGCAAACTTACAAAATCAGCAAGGGATCAAATACTTATTTCCTTCACTGTAAGTATGTGGTACTTTTTTCTTTCCAAAACCACCCGTTTCAGTGATACTATTCTGTTAAGATGATTTGATATTCTACCCTGTATCTCGAAGTAATATTTTTTAGTGTCATATCGCACTATTAGTATGGTAATTTAACCCTTATGATCACTTTAACAGTTCTTGATGTTTTTACTCAAACCACACAGCTGTGCTGCCTTTTCCCAAGTGTAATATTGTCTGGTACCGCACGGAGTGCTGTCCTTCACTTCAAGTACTCACTACAGTGATGTGTACGTTTTGTAAACATTTTCACCTATGTTTGGTCTTCTGTTATGTATGTGTGTGACAAAATTTTATTATGCTACCTCTTTTTCTCCATTGGATGTACAGTATATACTCCTACAGGCACCTTAA
Source organism: Rhinoderma darwinii (assembly GCF_050947455.1). Lineage (NCBI taxonomy): Eukaryota > Metazoa > Chordata > Amphibia > Anura > Rhinodermatidae > Rhinoderma > Rhinoderma darwinii. The sequence goes on along the minus strand of NC_134689.1, from coordinate 91,112,932 downwards.
TATATACTTGGTTAACATGCACCTCCCAAATCTCCCTATTCTATTTCTTATCCATAGAGTTTTTTGAGTCCCACAATGTGGGGGGAATAAAAATCCTGTTGAACCAAACATGGTGGTAATTTCCTGGAATGTGATGGGACTTAAGTCCCCAAATAAACGCATTAAGATCCTAAAGCATTTATGACATTTACACTCTGATACCACATTCCTCCAAGAAACTCACCTATCAGCAAATGGGGAAACTCTGGATTGGGCACTTGTTTGGGTAAATGGTAAAGCAGGGGTGATGATACTGTTTTATTAAAATTTTACATTTAAATTAATCTCACAATATGTGGGTGCGGAAGGCAGATGACTCCATATTTTGATATAACATATCGGGAAATATTTTAGTATTTACAGCAAATATGGCCCCAATGGGAAGAATAAAACTTTCCCTAAAATCTGGGCATGATGATCCAGGCATTTCGGACTCGCGGGACAGGGATGTAATATTACCACTTTACAAAGCATTAGTGAGGCCTCATCTAGAATATGCAGTTCAGTTCTGGGCTCCAGTTCATAGAAAGGATGCCCTGGAGTTGGAAAAAATACAAAGAAGAGCAACAAAGCTAATTAGGGGCATGGAGAATTTAAGTTATGAGGAAAGATTGAAAGAATTAAACCTATTTAGCCTTGAAAAAAGACGACTAAGGGGGGACATGATTAACTTATATAAATATATTAATGGCACATACAAAAAATATGGTGAAATCCTGTTCCTTGTAAAACCCCCTCAAAAAACAAGGGGGCACTCCCTCCGTCTGGAGAAAAAAAGGTTCAAGCTGCAGAGGCGACAAGGCTTCTTTACAGTGAGAACTGTGAATCTATGGAATAGCCTACCGCAGGAGCTAGTCACAGCAGGGACAGTAGATGGCTTTAAAAAAGGGTTAGATAATTTCCTAGAACAAAAAAATATTAGCTCCTATGTGTAGAAATTTTTCCTTCCCTTTTCCCTTCCCTTGGTTGAACTTGATGGACATGTGTCTTTTTTCAGCCGTACTAACTATGTAACTATGTAACTATGTAACTATGTATGCAACTAGACTACTTTTAGTAGGGGGGAATTTGAATACTGTTCTCCCCCAAGGGAGGTTAGGAGGAGTAACGGACAAAAAGATATCGTACCGAGGACTAGAGATATGGTTCCTCCTCCTTATCTAGATGTTACGGGGCTCTCAAATTCCTGGCTGGTGAGCAATCCAGATGGTCGAGAGTTCATCCATTTTTATACCTTAACAAATGATCATTTTACACAGAGAATAAAAGATACCATGATTCATGACTTAGTAGTTTTAGATAATTCCCCAATTTCGATGGAGATTTAGCCTTTGTATACAAAAGCTTCAGATGTTGTTTGTAGATTTCCCTCCTTCCTAACCAAAGATGACAAATTTGTGTAGTTAATAAAGGGATGGTAGCTGGAATTTGAATTTATATTGACCCTGACCAAACCCCTACTGTAGGAGAGAATTTTTTATATGATCTAACATTCTCATGCTTATCCCAAGAATAGAATTCTAAAATTCTAAGGGAGTAAGAGCTACCATTAAAAAGCTCTTACTAAATAATACTTAATAAAGCTCCAGGTCCTGGCGGATTCTCTGAGGAATTCTATAAGGAATTGGCACAACAGGTTATCGAGGTTCTCTCAGACTATTTTAATAGTCTTATACACACCAAGCTTGTCCCCCCAGAAGGCAAGATAGCTCACATAAAATGTATTCTAAAACTGGGTAAAGACCCAGTAGATCTGGAATATTACTGTCCAAATTTACTGATCAACCAAGACATTAAAAAGTTTTCTAAAATATTGGTTGACTGCCTAGCTCAGTTTATGCCTAACCTAGTGGATTTGTCCCAAGTGGGTTTTATTAAAAGACGATCGTCTGTCACCATTTTGAGAAAAGTATTGGCGGTGTTAGACTGGGTGCAAGACCATCCTTAGCCAGGGAAAAGACCAATTTTACTAGCGTGGATTCAGAGAATGAGTTGAATAATGTCAATTGAAGCTTGCTGGAAATGGTGATGGACAAGCTGATCATAGGGAAATTCTGTACATTTCTAAATGAGCTCTATCACTCACCTACAGCCAGAGTACACACTTTTGGATTCCTCTACAAACCCTTCCCCTTGGTCAAAGGTACTTGCCAGGGGTGCCTATTGTCCTCACTTTTGTCACTGGAGTCCCTGGTGAAATGTCTGAAGGATTCAGATCTGTAAAAGGGCATTAGGTGGGGAAGAGTGAAGTCAAACTTGCTCTTTTCACTGATTATGTCATTCTCTTCATGGATGACCCCCTCACAAATGTGCCAAAGGATTTTCGATTTTATATCACATTTCGGTCTATTTTCTGGGTACCGGATTAATGTAGCAAAAAAGCTAATTGTTATAACTAGGTCGTCACTGTGAACTATCAGAGTAGGAGTCTCTTAACCTTAATATCAAGCCTAACGTTTCTCATGTTATTTTCTTGGGGATCAAAATTAGGAAATCTATCTCTACTAAACTATAGCTTACACCTTCCAGCTCATGAGCACATATAGAAGCTTTAGTTCAGCTCATGTGCAAATGAAATCACAGTCAAAGACAGTGGATGAAGCAGTTTCATGTATATCATGCGACCGCTTATTTTTAAGATCACATGAGCGACCATGTGGCATCACAGAGGTGAAGCCAGCTGCTGATAAAGAAAATAATTTAGTAACATATATGACATCACATGTTTTACCACATATAAATAAAAGTGGCCAACTGTCCTAAACAAAGTTAGCCAAATAATATTCAACTGTTGTACATTTTAAGAATGGGATTTATATGTCAGGAGGAGCAGATTGATAATTTGGGCATTAGGGCAATGCCAGAGGGCTAATTGTTATAGGTTTAATTGCAGTGCGGGCAAAAACAATGGAAGTGATTAGTGCTCTTCAAATACAATGTATTTACCTAAGCCAAGTATATCTTGGCTATAGTGGTTGGTAAGGGGCCTCTGACTTTTAATGCTAGAGGGCCAAGATCAGTCTCAGTCTGCCCCTGTATATGTCAGGACACTTTTGGATAAGTAGAATGGTAAATAATGAACTTATATTCAGGTTATTTGTTTTGCATGATGGAAATAATCTACTAGTGTGGCATTTCTATTTCAACAACAATAAGGAATAGTCAAAGGTTGTATAAACATAAGAGCCCATTAGTTATACAATCATCTAATCAAATAAATGTGATATAACATTAGCAACCCTTTAGTGATAATAGTCAGTCACAAAGAGAATCATGGAAATCGGTTTTGCCTTTGTGCTGTTGCTTTGTGGTAAGTGCTTGCAATCTCTGATATTCATTTGCCCAGATTTTTGCGGTTTCTTAGCGAATCAGCTTTAATTTTATGACAGAAGCATGCACATTGTTTATAGTCAGCGACAATTTTTTTGTCTGAGCTAGAAAAAATAGAAGAAAATATTAGTGATGGAGAATTTCTGCATTCTTTAACCATTCTTTTCGATTACTATTTTCCCACAAGCCTGTTTGTTTATCTGCAATATTTGCCGCCTTTCAGATTTACTATTGTATACTGCATGGTTTATGATCTTAAAACAAAATGGAATGTTCGTCCAAAAGGACTTGGGTAAACCCTTAAACCATTCATATATTATCATTGTATTTAATTAAGTAGCAATACCAATATCAGAATTGTGAAAAAGTAAGTGCACCTTAAACTTCAATAACCGTTGTCTGCAAAAAAAAACAACGTTTTGTTTAGTTACTTATTCTGTCTATCCATCTGTTTGTCTATTCATCCAAGCAACAATATAAATATGGTTTGCGTTGCTTATTCAGTTGAAGAGATCTCAACAAGTTTATTGTAGTACTGTCATTATTTCTCATTTATGTAAAAAGAGTAATTATAATAATAACAACAGAAATATAACTTATAAGCAATGAAAGATAAGTAAATATATATATGTATATAATATATATATATATATATATATATATATATATATATATATACACTGTACATTACAGATTTAGCAATCCTTACCTTGACTCTGATAACTTGCTGCAGCGTGATAACTTATCACTTAAGCCATTGATGACCATTGTAACTCAAGTACAAGTTTCCTGCCACTCTGTATTTAATGCGTTAATAGGTCAAGATAAAGATGGCTACATCTGCACATCTCAATGCTTTTGCGTGCTTTGACTAACAAAATCTCATGAATCTCAACATTCTCATCTCAACAATCTCATGAATACTCAACATTCTCATTATACTGCAATTTTCAGTATTATAATATATTAATGTTAAAATATTTTACTCTTGAACTATATTAGCTAGATATAGAGCTAGTGGGCTTTTTAAACTATTAAAAGATTAGCAAAAATAATAAACGTTAAAAAAAAAAAAGAAACAAAGGGAAATCACTTTGGCTTTAGAAGCATCTTAAAGGGAATATATGGTATTATAAAAAAATACTATTATTTAAATTAAAGTGTCAATTGCAACATTACGACCTTCATAGTGTATCATGCACGAGTCAAATTGATTAGAATTTGGTCATCAAATGGTTACAACGGCAACAGTACCGCCCTGCGTGCAGGAGCATCTTTCCACACCTGATATTAGTTCGGTCGGGAGAGTATAACTGGACTGAGACTTTAAGTTTTTATGTTAAACAGCTCACAAAAAATAAAGGTGATATATTCGTTTTAATGTGAACTGAATTATGATACCTGTGTGTGCCAAGACAGATAACAACAGTATTGTGCAAAGCAGTACAATTTAAAAGCCACTTATCATTCATTTAAGACAAAATTTAAGGACAGTACTATGTCCTTCCCTTCAATCTGTTTTTAGTGGAGTACTTGTATCGTCTTACAAGAAGGAAAGATCTATTTTGACTCCAGCTTAGTGTGTACCAGTCAAAGCACTATTACTAAGCTTTATAGCAAGCATTATATCCGAAAGAATGGCTGAAGAATATATAAATAAGCCTATCACAAGTTTAGAAAGGGGTGGTACAATCAATGCAAATAAGATGTACGGAATAGAAACCTGAGGGTATCCAGGAGATGTGCCATGGTCAGGAACTTGTTTACAAACCATCCACAGCAGTGAGAGACCCAGGGGGGACATCAGAGCACATCCAACCATAGTATTGTGGGACATCCACAGACCCCCCAAGAGTCGGGGCTCTAGAAGAGACAAAAGGAAGACGCGCACAATCCTGCAGATATGTGGAGAAGCCAGGGAGTACACCAAGTAGGAGACACAAAGCAGATTCAGCCTTTCAATAGGAACTAAAGGAGGCCCCAGACAGAAAGTCGCAGCCATAAGCACAATGGCCAATCCAGGAAAGAGCAGCCAAACTATTCAAGGCATCAATTGGAGGTGCAGAATACGGAGGTGAGCGAGCGGAGATGATGAGACACACCCGCTCACATGTTTCTCCTTTTCTACCTCAAGCAATAACCTTAATAAGGCAGGATAGTAACACTACACACAAATAAGGCTCTGCATTTATTATATGTTTCTCCCCTTTCACTGCCTGGTATCTGGTGGAGGACCTGTGCTCCATAATTTCCTGGAGACTGTAATAGTCTATGACATTTCTCAGACAATTGATTCCCATTCATTTCAGCTGCCATAAAACCCACACACTATGTGTGTTTGTCTCCCAGGGAAATTTTTAAAAATAAGAAATAAATAGCTACAACATAAAAAAAACAAATAAACATTATTTCTCTTCTTCAGACTTACATTGAATTAATGAAACTAAAACTAAATTCATCAGACATTCCCTTTAATACCAGATATGGCTTTGTATTCGTCTACTTTTGAGGACACAGACCAACAATTCCACATCCCTCTTAGACGCAAACACAGGATTTTTAAGAAGTTTTTAAATGTGTTATACCCAATTATACTCCTCTTACTAATGGCAGACATGAAGAACTGAAGAGTGGCCCTGCGCAGGAACAGCATGTGAGCACCTTACTGGCAAACAGCTTGTTTATCAACAGGGAGGTGATCATAATAGATTTCCTTGTTCATAGATCCTTTACTGGTGTGCATTTATAAAGTCCATTTCTTGTAATCTAGTAGACAGTTGGAGGAACTGCATGTTGTTTACATTGGTGGTAGCCCCCTTTGTCTTTAGGGCCCGCATGCTTTACACAAATTCTGGGATTGGTGATATAAGGCCCTATTACACCGGCCGATCTTGGTCGGTGCAGCGAGCGCCGATCGACGAGATATCGTTGATTGTCGCTCGTTTGTGCCTGTCACAAAGAGCTATGGTTTGGGGCGAGTGGTCGATACTCCGATCGCTCGTCCCCATACATTATTATCATGTCGGTACCGCGTCTCCCTGTTTACACAGAGAGATGTGCTGCCGGCAATGATAATATTTAACTTTTTTAAAACAATACGATCAGCAGATGAACAAGTGTTTGCTCATTCATCTACTGATCGCTGCCCTGTTTACACAGAGAAATTATCGGCAACGAGCGTTCTATAAACGCTTGTCTGCCTGATTATTGCCCAATGTAATACCCCCTTAACGTTTAATATTGTATAATATATAATTTGCTTTTGTTTAATTTAAATAGAATAGTCCAAAAGTCTTTATAGCGGTTATGATTGACACAAAGCTCCAAATCTCCTACTTCACTTCACACAATCATTAAAATAAATGATAAAATTCTGGCTGCCTGCGGTCAACACTAGGGGGAGCTTATTGAAGCTTTATGCTGTTCCCGTTGAGCCTAATAATAAATTAGTATGCAGTGAGCTCCCCGTAGTGGTAGCAAAAAGAGTAGACCTGTATAATTTTTTCATCAGTCCTGCTTTCTTCAAAGGGGCACTTAAGTGGGTTTCAGGGTACTAAGAAACCCCTCTACCTGCGCCTCTGCATCCCTTCATCCAATCTACCAGAGCAACACTCTTTCTCCAACCTTTTTCCAGACCATGGGATAAGTCCAGAATAAAATCCAATTAAATAGTATTTTATTGGATTGCTAGCCATTGGGATTTTACAATAGATAAATATGGAGACTTGCATGTTATTCATATTTTTCCTTTTTTTTTGTGTGTTTTTCAGGAGCCAATGTATATGGTGTTCCACAGGAAGTGGCAGATCAAAAAGAATTGGTAACCAAAACTAAATCTTATGTCTCAAGCCCTGTGGTCATGAGAACATTTAGTGTATTGAAAGGACAATGTGGCTGTTTTGATTTTTCAGGGGATACGATTGTATACAAACCAGCAAATATATGTGACAGCATTTTGTTATGCCGCATGTTCCATAATATTGCAATTATGCATAGTAAACATCTGAAAATGTTTGGAAATTTTCTTACAAGTTCCAACGTTCTCTCAGAATTTCATAATATGAAGCCAACTGAAGGGGCTCTTGAAAGATACGATAATACAGGTAAAGTTTATATTCTTTATAAAGTATCTATAAAAAAAATAAAAATTCTGTATACAGCTATGGCATTGGTATTGAATAGTAAAGTGATCATGGCAGTGCACTACTTTGTCCTACTAGTCAAGCCGGGCCAGTTTGCACCAGACACCACAACAGTCAATAGTTAAATTATTGTACCTAGCTACATAAGAATTCCGAGCCAAGTCTTTCTCCATTAAGCTTGGCTGTTTGTGCTTCAGACTTCTGCTGCCGTCAGCCATAAAACCTCCCAGTTCTGCTGTCTTACCTTTCCTTGTGTGGATATATACATGATCTATGCTTGGAGCTGTTGTGTTGTGCAGAGCTCAGATCTGAGACCGTCTAATTGTCACTGAAAAATAGTTTTTCGAGTTTCTGACTCAGGAAAATCACCATACATATTCTGCCATTTATGAGTGCAAGTTGGATCATAGTAGCATATGTATTGTACATGTAAATGTCAGATTTGCTACATTTAGCAATACCGCTAATGATATCGCTGATTTTATATATGCATGACCAATTTTCATTAATTATAAATAATCTCGGATTTCTGACACAAGAAGAAAAAATTACATGTGAGCAGACATGGCTGGTCAATGACACATAACTAGAAGGGGAAAGCACCAAGGGTATTCTAGGAGCACCCGCTGATTGTCACTGTTTTTGGCAGTGCAATGTGACTGGCATTATTTAGGGGACACTGTGGATAGCATTTCTTGGGACACTAACACGGTGAATATCACTATGTAGGGTCACTGGCTATTTTAGGTCATTGGTGTTGGCACTGTTTGAGGCCACTGACAACCATTGTTTGGGGGCACTGTTCTGACACTGTCTGGAGGGCATTGTGGTTGGCACTTTTAATGAGAAGGCATGATGGCTGACACTTTTTGGGGACACTATGGCTGGCATTGTAAAACATACCCCATCTGCTACACAACCTAGTTTAGAAGAGGGAAATACATGATATTGGGGCAATCTCCCATTTATAACAACAAAGTGGTTGTAACTTTTGTTAGTTTTTATAAACTGTCCATTTAGACTTGTGCTGAATGCTATTTCCTATTTTAATCAAATATTTTCCTGACCCTTTTCTAGATTTAAGAGAAGTCAAGAATATCAACATATCTTGTCTTTCAAAAGTATTGCAGGTATATTTGTTTTTCTTTAAATAAATGTGGAAATTGCCAAATTTATTTTGACTCTTTTAATAGAGTATCACGGTGGAAGACTGACCTGTACAGCTCTTCAGTTCTTTTTCAAGTGATGTAATACTTGAACTTTTTTGAATAATTATTTAAAGATTGGGCTAATCTCCACCTCATACCTTTACAATTGTTATAACATACCATTGGTGATTATAAACTGGAGAAGAAACAGATTTTTAAATTTGGGGTACATGTATCAGTACTTTATCACCATTCTGACAGCAGTTCATTATCCTCATTAGCAAACCAAAATATCCATCTAGGTAATGATGTTAATTTTAAATATGTGTTTGGTTACTAATGACTTTCTCAATTCCTTTTATGAGGGCAATAAACGGACATAGTAGCTGAGCACATAGAGTAATTTCCACACAAACAACACTTTCATCTATTCATATTATAGGTGATAAATATCCGATCGTGATCGCAATCACAAGAACGGGGTTCCGTGTCCCCTGTTTAAATAGAGTGGTCATTTATACACATTGCTGCTCTATTCGACTGGCAGGGATAGTCAAATTTTTGTAATCTCTAAACTGATCAAAAAACGAACATACAAATATAGCAGAATAATAGCACGTCTGAAAACTACACTAGTCTCCAAAGGAGCATAGAGATTCAAAATAGTCACTGGCTGTGGCATCTGTTACCATACTTTAATATGATTCTTTAATGAATTTGAAGGATTACGTCAATTGATTGTATGGTTTAGAAAAACTATTTTCAAATACCCTATTTGTAAATTCAATATTAATACAGGCGATTCCCTGTTTAGGACCCTCATCTTTTAGCCAGAGCAGAGACTGGCTGTAAAGTGCTTTCTTCCTGAAGGCTCTATACTCTTACTAGTGACTTTTATATAAATTTCTATGGCCGTCCAATAATCCAGAATATTGGAAAGTCTACCACCTATTTGATCTTATTGATGCTTAATCACAGGAATTTGACTTTATTTACTTTTTGGGTGTCCAAGGCCCGGTTCCCAAGAGGTAAAAACCATGCAGTGTATCTGACTTGGAACCCAAGCAGCATAGAAGTAATAAAAAAAAAGGCCCATACTTACCTAGGCCATTGTCATGCTGATGCGTCCCTTCGTGGCTGTCCCGTACAGCTTCCCTGGATTATGCTACAGCCCATGTGACCGCTGCAGCCAATGAGTCACATGGAATGAAACGTCATACCAGGAGGCAGCACCACAGGTCAATTTATTAGCCTTTTCGCTGCGGTTTTTTTTCCGCAGCGTGGGCATGAGATTTTCTAAATCTTATCCACTTTGCTGCTACTGTAAATGCTGCGGAATTTCCACACAGAATTCCGTTGCGGAAATTCCGCAGCGTTTACATTATGTGGGAATCCGACCTATCTTAAATTTTACTTAAGTTAATATTGTACTAATTTTTCCACGTTTGTAACAGATTTCTGTTTTACAGAAAGATGTCCCGTCTCTTCTTTTAAAGCTGCAAAACCTGCTTTGTCTGTTTCAACAAGGGAAGGTAAACAAGCAGTACAAACATTTAACGCTAGGCTTATTTCAGCAGGAGTTAATAGCAAATATATTCCAGTGTCTTGTGGCATGTGAATTTAGAGATTACTAATTTTGCTGGGTTTTATTAAACTATATTTCCGTATTTGTCCAACATTTACGGAATCTGCAAGGATAGCTTGAAGCGATTATTTTAGTAAATATTTCTGCAGATATATTGCAACTGTGCATATTACACTGACCCCACATAGTTGGAGCTCCAAAAAACTCCATAGAACCATATGGTGTATTATCCAAAATATTGACAGTAAATAAAGGGTGTAATATGGTTGTGTGTGGTAGCCGTTAGGCTGTGGCTTTTTGTAGTGTAATAGCTACAGTCTATAGGAATGAAATTTGAGTCATATAAGACTTGCTGCTACACAAAAAAATATAGTAATCACAATTTTCGTAAACTATAAATCTATTTTATTTAATAAAAGTCACAAAAATAATTAAATAAATTAGCACAGAATTTTGGAATTAAAACTGACACAATGATAAAAGGTGGAAATAAATTTTCATCAACATCCAGCATATATAACAACATTCCATATTATGATTTCTTACAGGATGAGCACAATGAGGCGTTGTACAAAGAATTTCTGAGACAACTAAATATTGCCCTTGTAAGTATTGCTGGTTACCACATGTTGTCTTTTGTCATTGTCTTTGCTGTCCAGTTGTAAGTTCTGAATGGGTTGAAAAGTTTGCACTGATTAATTACTTATTATTTCTTCAATGAGGTTGAAGCTCAGTGTTTATGCGATAGAGAGAGAGAGCTCAAAATCGCATGCATATACATAGACAGTAAGCGTCCATGTTTCCTCTAGCTCCAACCACTATAAATTTCTATTGAGATATTAATCAGCACAAAAATGTAGGACCTAAAAACATGTTGATGTTAGGCCTCATGCACACGACTGTAAGAGATTTTGCTGTCCGCAAATACGAATCCGACGGCAACGAATACGCAGCCGTTCGCATTTGCGGAAGCGCCCATAGACTTCTAATAGACTCCATAGAATAGCACATGTTCTATAATTTACAGATCATTTATAGGGCACGGACACACATCCGTAAATATATGGAGAGTTGTCAGTGGCAAATAGAAAAGAATGGGTCCGCAATTTCATCCATAATTATGGATTCTGTAATTATGGATGAAAATTACATGAGGCCTAAGGAGGCAATTTGCTTTAAGGCTAGGTTCACACAGAGCAGTTTTAGGTGGGCCTACAAATATAAGTATAAGCCTTTCCTGTATATTTTTTCTCACTTTAAAATCAACTACTAGCTTTGGATAAAAAATTAAAAAAAACTGCTTAAAACTGTGCTGAAGAACCCAGTGTTTTACTTACTCAAGTTTATTTCCCCTTATTCAGGGAAATTGTTAAAGGGATTTGGAGGATTTTATTTAACCTTTGAATAAGATTCTAAGGCTATGTAAGCTTCAGGTTTCTTGGCCATCGTTTGATGTATAAGACGGGAAAAGCTTACGATGTATACATTAAACATAGGCTGTGACTAATGTCTAGCAGTCTAATAATAGAAAAGTGTGAAGCAGCAAAAGTCCCGGTATATGGGATGGGGTCACGTCATCCTATATCGGATAAACCCCTTCCGATCCGAACAATGTTTCCACCAGTGTTTGGACAACAGCACACATCTCCAGTAAAGTCTAAATGATATTAATTAGTTTGACTAATAATTACCATTTGGAATTCACTGGAGATATGTGAGTTGTCCAAACATGGATGCCTAGAAGTGGCCCTGGTCACCCACAGACTATAATAGTATCCCTATACATCATAAGCTCTCATGACCCTTCTCATGACGTATCCAATAAACAGAAAACATTTTAGCCTAGCGTAGGGGTCTCAAACTCGGCCAGGTAAGTGGGCCACATATAGAAAAAATGGGAAGTTGACGGGCCGCATTACTTTCAAATTTGATACAACACAAAATTATTGTTAATCAATTAGTTATTTGAACTACTATAACACTATATTACTATAATAATACTACTACATTACTATAATAATACCGCCAGTTTAAGTGTCGCTAAATGCAGTCTGGCAGCTCAGTTGGCAGCGTTTGGCAGACGCACACGTCAAGATTGGGCAGCCCCTTTATAGATAGTGCCACAGAGTCCTCTGCAGATAGTGCCACAGAGTGCTCTGTAGATAATGCCACAGTGCCCTCTGTTGATAATGCAACACACCCCTAGATAATGCCACAGTGTCCTCTGTAGATACTGGCAGACACCAACTTGTAGATAATGCCACAGTGCCCTCTGTAGATGCTACCACAGTGCCCTCTGTAGATGCTACCACAGTGTCCTTTTTAGATGCTATAACAGTGCCCTCTGTACATGCTACCACAGTGCCCTCCGTAAGTGCTACCCCAGTGCCCTCCATAGATTCTGCCAAAGTGTCCTCCGTATGTGCTGCCACAGTGCCCTCCATACGTGCTGCCACAGTGCCCTCCATACGTGCTGCCACAGTGCCCTCCATACGTGCTGCCAAAGTGCCCTCCGCAGATGCTGCCACATTGCCCTCCGCAGATGCTGCCACATTGCCCTCCGCAGATGCTGCCACATTGCCCTCCGCAGATGCTGCCACATTGCCCTCCGCAGATGCTGCCACATTGCCCTCCGCAGATGCTGCCACATTGCCCTCTGCAGATGCTGCCACATTGCCCTCTGCAGATGCTGCCACATTGCCCTCCGCAGATGCTGCCACATTGCCCTCCGCAGATGCTGCCACATTGCCCTCCGCAGATGCTGCCACAGTGCCCTCCGCAGATGCTGCCACAGTGCCCTCCGCAGATGCTGCCACAGTGCCCTCTGCAAATAATGCCACACGCACTCCAAGTAGATAGCTCCATTGGGGCTCCCTCTAGGAGTGGAATCCCCAGCCAGAGCGTTACCGACGCTTTGGCTGGGGATCCCTCTGCTGTTGGAGCCCCTGACGTAACTGTCCATACACAGTGACATCAGGGGATCCCCCTGGACCGGAATTTGATATCAGGGGCAACGCCAGAGCCAGTGTCCCGGAGCAGAGCACTAGTATAGGCTCTGCGCCGGAACTCTAGGGAAGCCACTGACATCAGTGTCCATATATCAACAGTGATGTCAGGAGCTTGCCCAGAGCTGGAGTCCCGGAGCAGAGCCACTTCTAGCACTCTGCTTGGGATTACAGCTCTGCTCCTGACATCACTGTCCATATATGGACATGGATGTCAGGGGAAACCCCAGAGCTGTAGTCCCGGGCAGAGCGCTAGTAGGCACTTCCTGGGACTCCAGCTGTGCTCCTGACATCACTGGGACTCCTGCTCTGGGGAAGCCCCTGACATCACTGTCGATGTATGGACAGCGATGTCAGAGGCTTCCTCAGAGTCCCGGAGCAGAGCCTATACAAGTTCTCTGTCCGGGACTCTGCTCTGAGGAAGACCCTGACAACACTGTCCATATATGGACAGCGATGTCAGGGAATTCCACAGAGTCCCGGAGCAGAGCCTATACTAGCGGCTCTGTGTCCCGCAGGCCGCAGATGACAGCCCCAGGGGGCCGCGTGCTTGAGACCCCTGGCCTAGGGTGATGGATTCCACTGTTAGTCATCTGTAAAACGCATGTGTCACCCATTGACTATAATGACATCCGTTTAATGGATACATATTGAAAAGCTCATGGCATATCCATTTAATGAATGCCATATAGTAGCATCCGTCACCCATAGGCTACCATGCTAAAATGAAAAGTATATGTTCAACATATACATGTTTTACAGGAATCTGCAAAATGAAATAGCTTTGTCTACTAAGCTACTCCATGCCTTTTTTCTGAAATATACTGATACCGGCCAGATGGAGGCCAAAATAATGTTCTTTTGGCCGCCATCTGACAATGGAGTCCTATGGACATGTTTAGTGTGTATTTCGGGAATTTTCTCAACGTACACCCTAAACGAAAGCAAAAATGTGAACAGGGCCTAAGAGGGTTATGCTAGTGAGTACAATTACACATACTAAATAGCCCGCAAAGTGGGAGCTGAAAAACAGCACTTGTGGAGATTGTGGAGTCACAGTGTTTACCACATGATCTATCGTGATCAGTTATGAAAATGTGACTCCTGTTTCCGAGGAGTCGTAGCGTATGTCACATGATAATTATCAGAGCTGCTAACTGGCTAAGAGGGATCATGTGATATACCATGTGACTCCACAGAACCAAGAAGTGTTTTATTTCCAGCCCCCTGTTTGGCACTTTGGGGGGGCTATTTAGTGGGAGCAGTTACATTTACTAGTATAACTTTTACGGTGTCACACTAAAGCTCTACTTTATTCACAGTGACTGGTTCTCTTTAAATTAGTTGACATCTTTTTATTTATTTTTTAAGTTTGCGTTTACTTTAATATTAAAGTGATGTTAATGATTTTTCCAGAAAGACGTTGGCTGTTCACTCGATGAAGTTCTGAATACAAAGAATATTCTGGTATGAGATACAACCTGTATTATTTCCAACAGTTTTTATGTATTTTTATTTAACCAACTGTAACTTACATAAACAAAAAAAAAGACAAATTTCAGCATCAAATAATAAAAATCTTGTGAATCTGGATTTCTTTTTTTTTTTTTTTGCAAATGGGTGAAATAAGAACACAAAGTTTAGCATTTCATTTAAAGTTGAGGACTAGGATGATCCATTGAACCCACAAAGACTGGTAACTACCAAAGCACAGAGTCTAATGAGCCTCAGCCTGGACTTCACCAGAGACTACACCAGGGACTTCCACAAGAAATGGTCTGAGGGGCTGAGGTCACATCAGAAAGTGGCGACCATACTGACAGATGTTGAAGTAGATATCACTAAGGCTTTGTTTTGGCAAAGAATGAGGGTCAGGAAAGGTCTGTATTAGACCCAGTGACACTGCAGTGGTTCAAATTGTGGTGCAGTTAAAGAGAGACCTACTGTTCAGGATGTCCCTCTATTAGCCAAAATAGATAA
This sequence comes from Rhinoderma darwinii, assembly GCF_050947455.1. Classification (NCBI taxonomy): domain Eukaryota; kingdom Metazoa; phylum Chordata; class Amphibia; order Anura; family Rhinodermatidae; genus Rhinoderma; species Rhinoderma darwinii. The sequence continues at coordinate 91,097,703 of NC_134689.1, read as the reverse complement.
TCACTTGTTCTGGCAGATCTGGTGCTTAGGCCCTGCAGTGTCACTGTAGAGAAAATGCTTACGCAACATTGGGTTCACTTGTGAATTTATATGTTTCAAAGTTTCTAAGTAAATAGATGAAACAACTTCAAGAATTCTGCAACTTTTGCATTTCCTGCAGTATAACATGGATCAATACTTTACTACTTGGTGAAATAATGTACAGCTCAATTTTACTGTGTATGTTGTGAAAGAGAGGCATGTTATGAAATGATGGATATGTTCCTAAGAAACAATATAAAATAACATAAAATGAGTATTCACCACGGGAATTGAGAAAATTGTATTATCGTTACTTTTTAATATATACTATAGAAATGTTACTATAATTGACTAAATAATTATTCTGGAGAGGTCTTAATAATATTCTGAATGTCTTAATTATATTTGTTTAGGAACAAATTACTGACAATGCGGGGAAGATTGCCGATCGCATAGTCTTTGAAATTCTTAAAATTGCGGTAATGTTTTTTAACTAATATCCTTTTGTAATCGCACATTATTTACTGTTTATTGATTAATTTAGAACTCTTCCATTTAACTTTTCTTACTTCATGCAAATAAAGTTTTTGTATAGTATAATGAAAATTTCTGCAAATTTTTTATATATTCATAATTTTCAATAAATCTGTTTTGAATGTTAATATGAGAATTTTTGCTTATATTCAGAAGTTGAAAACATCTTCCAACCAAATATTTCTCTCAGCTACGGTTATATTGCCATCAGAAGCTTAGTGTCAAAGCGACGGAAACCACGCTCTACCCAACGGACCATATTGTAATAAAATTAGATCTGTCAGGTGCCAGTGATATCCTTTGTAATCAGAGCTTTATAGTTTCTGCAATTGTAGAGAAGAATTGATCCAGCGCTGATAATGGGTTAAAAGGGAAAACGAAGTCCCATGTTTATTGGAGAAAAAATAAAACAGAAGGGAGACGCAGTCCCAAGGTGTGAGTAGTCAGGGCTTGAACCTGAGCCTACGCGTTTCGAACGCAGTCTGCGTTCTTAGTCATGGCAAATGACTACTCATTTGCCATGACTAAGAACGCAGACTGCGTTCGAAACGCGTAGGCTCAGGTTCAAGCCCTGACTACTCACACCTTGGGACTGCGTCTCCCTTCTGTTTTATTTTTTCTCCAATAAACATGGGACTTCGTTTTCCCTTTTAACTCATTATCAGCGCTGGATCAATTCTTCTCTACAATTGCTGTCTTACACCGCGGGCCGTCGCGGGGATCCGATTGACGCTGTCAGGAGACGCACACCGGTGAGCTGGAGTTTCTCTCCCTTTTCTTTATAGTTTCTGTTACAAATGGCCTGGCAGCCCTGGTGAAGGGAAATTCTGTATATAAATACATTGAAAAGTATGTATTCATACGTAAATTATCGGTAATCATATGTTATCATATGTTATCCAGAAACTCCCAGAGGAGGAGATATGAGGGACAACGGAAAGATGCTACATATAGTGAGAAATGCTTCACAATATTTTGTAAGGGTGATCAAACATAGAGCCGTGCATGACAAAAAAACAGCAATTCCTCCCTTAATCTCCTGCTTTCCTCTGATCCTATTTAATATTGTAAATAATAGTAATTAATATGGAAAATGTGTAAAGAATTATTCTATATGTGTCCCAGGAGATCAGCCATTTTCCTTTCCTCTTTACATTCCTGTGTCTGTCAATAAGACAAGTGACTGCAGCAGGAGCATTAGGCTGTGTTCACACTGAGTTTTTTGCAGGAGGAAAATTCCTCCTGCAAAAACTGCTCCAGTAGGTTTTTGCACAGTGGTTTGACAAAAACTCGTCAAAACACTCGTCAAGGTTTTTTTTCTTCTTTCTGACTGATTGAAATGGGGTTTTGGAGGCGGAAACCGCCTCAAGATGGGTCATGCCACTTTTTTACCGCGACGCAGTTTTTTGACTCGCGGTAAAAAAACTCATCCAACTCCCATTGAAATCAATGGGAGGCATTTTCGGGCGGTTTTTGAGGAGTTTTTTGGCGCGGTTTCCGCATCAAAAAACTCTGTGGCCTTATCCTCTGTAGAAAGAATACACAGATAGTTAACCCCACCCCTTTGCTATGCCCTGCCCCTCCATCTTAAAGACCTTGGCGACATCAGACGTACAGTTAAGTCGGATATGTGCTACCCCAAGATAGCACAAGTTCAGGAGCTGAGCCTGTGAAAAAAGTGGCAGGTACCAGCTGTTTCAAACAGCTGACACCCACCTGCAATGGCCGGGATCGGGGATAATACGATCCTGGCAATTTAACCAACCAACCAGATAGTGCGATCACTAGCGACTGCGGCATCTAAACAGTTAGACAGAGGGAGGGGGTGACAATATCTCAGGGTGCCAATCGATTGCCATGGCAGTTGGAGACTTATTGAAAGCCTCCAAGTCTGCCATCAGTGACATTTTTATTAAGCCTTGGCAGAGGAGAGCAGATAAAGGCAATACTTTGCAATACGTAAGTATTGCAGTGTATTGCATGAGCAATCTAAGGATTGCATGGTAATTTCCCCTAGCGAGACTAAAAAGTAAAAAATTGTAAAAATATTTTTAAAAACATAAGAAAAAAAAATGTACAAAAAAATATGCAAGCAATAAAAAAACATAACATAATTGGTAAAGTCTTAACTATTTAAACATCATATTATTTAACCTGCCCGGTGAGCACCGTAGGAAAAAAAATTAGTAATAAATGCATTGTAATTTTTTTTGTCACCTCGCTTCCCAAAAGAGGAAATAAAATGTGCTAATAAATGAGTATGTGCTCCAAAATACTACCAATTAAACCTTCAGCTTGCTCCGCAACAAACAAGCCCTCACACCGCTCCATCGACTAGAAAAAAAAAAAAAAAAAAAAAAGCTATGGCTCTCAGAATATACACAAAACAATTTTTTTTTTGTAAAAGAAGTAAATTATAAAAACAACTATACAAATTTGATATTGCTGCAATCATATTGACCCGCAGAATAAAAAAAATACAAAAACAAAAAAAATGAAAGAATCTCTCTTCATAGAGTTACACGACAGGGGTGTCCCCTGTCGCCGTTAGTAGCGGCACTGAGAATATCTCCAACTGTAGTGGATTTAGATATGGGGATCTGTATGAAAAAGTAGCTTTATATGTAGAAGATTTTCCTTTGTTTTTGCCCGAGATCTCTGCAATCTGTTATGTCTATCATTTATATTTCAGCAAAAATGTAAGGATTAGTGTAAATTGCCTTTAATGGACTCCAATATGAGCAAAATGATCTTTACGCCACAACTTTAATATTTGCTTCATAATGCACGAATTTGGCTTCCCATGAAACTTTTTCACAAAATAAACACTACCTAACACCTTTTCCACATGACCAAGTTTGGCCCATGAAAAGCGGTCCGTGTGTCGGACGGATTTCCCGGCCCCACCGCAGTACAAGTGAACGGGACTCCTGCCATCATAGACATTTATGATGCTAGGAGTCTCTGCCTTCCCGCGGAACTGCTGTTCCATACTGTATCATGTTGTTCATATCATATGCAATAATGTTCTACATAGTAGCTTTATATTTGAAGTGACTATCAAATGTATTAACCGTATTTGTATAACTTGAATTCTTTTGTCCTGCCTCACTCACCTGCTATGATAGGTCTCTGTTTTTATTAGTCTTTTATGGCATTTGGATAAATGAATATGAAGTTTATGTCTTTGTTTGCATATCAATTGAGTCTTGCCTAATTCCCCTCGCTCTTATATCTAATAAGTGCAGTTTAGCTGTTTATGTGTCTAGCGTTGACCCTTTCCTGCATAGGTTGGCTATAGTTGGCATAACTGCAGCATCTTACAATTTTTAACATGCACTCTTTAATATTTTTAAGGATGACTTGAAGGTTACAGGTCAGCTCCTAAATGTCGTTTGCAAGTTACTGGTAAGACTTACTAGTGTACTGGTGTATATATAATGACACTATTTTCATGATTTATTTTATCTTTATCTTGTCTTTTAATGTATCTAAATACGTAAATATATTCCAGGACCTTCCTGCTGCTGTTGTCTTTGTTATTTCTAAAACAATATTTGACAAATAGAAATATGACTAAATTAATATCAAACATAATATCTACATTTAAAAAAATGACAAAAATATATACATTTAAATATGGAAGCGTGGTTTTCATTGCTACAATGACTTGCATATACATAGTCCAAATTTCTAAGAAAGTAGCAGAACATAACATGTGGTTAGTAGTTTATTTTACATTAGAATTCAGACTGAATGATTTCACGGCATTTATAAATTTGTATTTTACAATATGTTCTTTTTTAAGTTTATTTCTATACTTTGTTCTAATCTTTGTTCTAATTCTTACATGTTTATTCCTCCTATTTTCTGTTCAGGGAAAAACTCTTTCTAACCTTAGTGACACCCTGGTGAGTAGTCAACAAATATAGTTCATGGCTTGCTTGAATATAGCTTTTGTGTGAAAGCCTAAAGTGGAATTATCAGTAGATTTCTATTCCTCTCTGTTACTATACAGGGTATAGGCTTTCTACAATATGCGAAGATCTTCTATGCATGTGTCCCCAAGACAACACTTCCTGTCCCTGAGCTCTGGTAGCTCAATATCATGATAAGGACACTGGGTCTCTCAGTGTCCCATTTAACCTGTGCACTCTGAAATTGAACAAGTTAAAACTACAGGGTGTTATATTTTTAACTTTATCATTTCTACAGCGTACAATTTAGAGGAAACAGTGGTCTCTAGCCAGTCAAAATCCAGCTTTTGGTTGTAATAAAATGAGATACGGGAATTGGTTGGTTGCTATGAGGCCCAGTTTTCCTATGATGCTACTAAACTACCCAAGTAAACTAGTTGGGGTATGTTCACACGGCTTACTTTCGGACGTTTTTCGGGCCATAAACTGCCGAAAAACGGCAGAAAAATCTGTAGTAGAACGCCTCCAAACATCTGCCCATTGATTTCTGTTCCGACGGGCCGTTTTTTTTTTAAACGTTTTGAAAAACAGCTGCGAAAAAGAAGTGCATGTCACTTCTTGAGACGTTTTTGGAGCAGTTTTTCATTGACTTTATAGAAAAACAGCTCCAAAACTGTGAGAAACGTGAGTTGCTAAAAAAACGGCTGAAAATCAGGAGCGGTTTTCCCTTGAAGACAGCTCCGTATTTTGAGACTTTTTTAGTAAGCGTGTTCACATACCCTTAGGATCAGTTCACATGTTTTTTTGCGCTGATTGTTATGCAGAAACTGCATTGGAATAAGTGCCAAGAAACACCCCAAATCACTCAGCATTGATTTCAGTGGGAGGCAGAGCCATTCTTTCCTGGGCAGCTTTTGGCTACATGTAGAAAAAAAACGGCATGCTCTTTCTTCAAGTAGTTTTTGCCTCTAACCTCCCATTGAAATCAATGATAGGCAGAAAAAACCTGCCAAAAAGGGGCACAAAAAAAAAGGAGGAGAACGCTAGCTATTCAAAATCTGCCTTAAAATTCTTCCCGATTGTTTTCTGCTTGTCAAAAAATTCAGTGTGTTATTATGGGAACACGAGCAAAGCATCTCTTTTTAACCTCTGACATCTTGGCACAAAAATGATGTAGTTAAAACCTATTTAAATGTAATACACTACGCTATTGTTCCCGTCGGAAAAACAGAAACTTAGCGGAATGGAGGCCAACCGAGACAAAATTAATGAAAAAAAATACTATTGCAATCAATGGTATTGCAAACGGAAACGCTAGTTTCCGTTCGTCTTTCTGTTCATCTGTTCCTCTGATGGAACAGGTGAACGGAAAGACAAAACGTAATGTGAACAGGGCCTAACATCGATTATTTGTTTTATACTGTTTTAGGGTGGCATCGGTTTTGGAGTGAATAAAATTGTCGGTGGGCTTTTAGGATGATCAGAAAATGAACTTTATAACTGAATTGTAAGACTCCAATTTAATATCTGGTATAGTATCAAATATAAAATCTTCATTGTATGTACTGTTTTGAGTGTGTTGAAAGCCTCTAGGGTGACTTAACTTTTATGAAAACAGATAAATGAAGCTCTGTTACCCTAATGATTAAATTAGGGGCGTACATATTGTTCCATATGGGAGCCTGTGTGGCTGCCTAAAAGGCAAATAATAGTGTTTCATACTATCTATTTGATTGCCTTTAAGGGACTAAGTTAATTAAAGCCTTTCTACATCATCATGTACACATACGTTGCGGAAAGGGTCTACTTATAGGATCCCAACATACATGTACGTGATGGTGTTCGCATTGGGCACAGAATTAGCAGTGGGGATGGTAAAAAATTCTAATCCCAGATGGCAAATAAATGTCTGAGTGGTGGGGCCGCACCAATTTCTGGAACAAAGGGTCTGCAGCGCAAGGTAAGGCCTCATTTACACGAGCGTAATATACACGCGTGTGACGCGCGTGCTTTTCACGCGTGTCGTACGCACCTATATTACTCTATGGGGCAGTTTAGACGATGCGTGAATTTTGCGCAGCGTGAGTGCGTTGCGTAAAACTCACGACATGTTCTATAATCGTGCGTTTTTCACGCAACACGCACCCATTGAAGTCAATGGGTGCGTGAAAACAGCGCATGACACACGGACGCTCCTGCGTTGCATGCGCGAAAATCACGCAAGAGCTGTCAAAAGGATGAATGTAAACAGAAAAGCACCACGTGCTTTTCTGTTTACAAACATCCAAACGGAGTGTCAAATTAGAGATGAGCGCACCGAACTTCACCGGGTTCGGCCGAACTCGTTTTGACCGAACCCGGCAAAAAATGTTCGGGTACGCGACGGCAGGAGACAGTGACTGTCCACGGTGCTGAAAGAGTTAAACTGGTTCAGCACCATGGACAGTGACTTCCGATCACAATATACATATACGTGTAAAAAAAAAAAAAAAAGTTCTGACTTACCGAGAACTCCCAGCTTCTTCCTCCAGTCCGACCTCCCGGGATGACAATTCTGTCCAAGTGACAGCTGCAGCCAATCACAGGCCAAGCACAGCCTGCAGCGGTCTCATGGACTGCCGCGTCATCCTGGGAGGTGGGGCCGGATGACAAGAGAGGGACGCGTCACCAAGGCAACGGCCGGGAGACCGGACTGGAGGAAGCAGGAAGTTCATGGTAAGTATGAACGTCTTTTTTTGATTCACAGGTTGGTGTATATTGTGATCGGAACTCACTGTCGAGGGTGCTGAAAGAGTTACTGCCGATCAGTTAGCTCTTTCAGCACCTTGGACAGTGACGGGCGTCGACTAGCCTCATCTCTATGATGGCGACTGCGCGAAAATCATGCAGCCGCGCATCATACACGGATGACACACGGAGCTGTCAAATGCCTTTTGCGCGCGCAAAACGCAGCGTTTTTTGCGCACGCAAAACGCAGCGTTTTTTGCGCACGCAAAACGCACACGCTCGTGTAAATCAGGCCTCAAGCACAGATTCCCATTTAGCTTTTTACCTGAAAAAGCACCACTCATCATCCAGTTCTGTGTAGAAACGGCAACGCAGTATCTTTCACTTAAAAAGGGCTGTGTTGCAATTCCTTACTTGACGTCTGGTCATAGGCGGTGCTGTGTCATAAAAAAGCCAAAGGGGCTATGGTCACTTTATTGAAAATATTGGGAGGATACCAGCAGTTAAAGCCACTGATCTGACATTAATGACATATGCTATCACAATGCCATCACTTTGTTTTTAAAATATTTATTCAGATTTTTAATTACGGTATGTTTCTGCTTAAAGTATATTAAAATACATTTTGTGGCCTATGAATGCTTCACATAACAGGGGTGTTTGGGATTTTTGGCCCCAAATTATGGACACCTTGTATGGAATTCTTGAAATCATGTCTGGGTTGCACATGTCATTTATTCTATTTTCAGATCTTATACTTGGTAACTTCTTATAACGTCTTTATCATATTAAAAAGATCTTATTTTCATCCACACTGTTGCTACTGTATAAACACTTTCATATATCCGATTTGATGGCTGTTATTTTTGTTCTTTCACAGATGTCAACACTTTTCTTCTGGACCATAAATAATGTTTCTTTGATGAATTTGACATTGTGTGTAGTTGCCAGTCACTTCATATACAATCTATAATTATAGTAGATGCCCCTCTTTCAATACAATGAATAAATAAATGTAGTCATCTCAAAACCGAATTTGTTTATATGACTTACATAAACTCATACACAGTCTATTAGCAGGAAACAATTATTAACAGAGCTTTATAGCTATAAGGCCCTGTTCACATTACGTTTGTAATGTACGCTTAGCATGTAAGTTGGGAAAAGCTCCCAGCGTGCACACTAAATATATCCATAGCGCTCCATTAGGCTGATGGAGGCAAAAAGAGTTTCGTTTTGGCCTCTGTCGGGCCAGTATATGTTGTTATACCACAAAAAAAAAGGTTTGGAATTCAGTAAAATATACCGCACGGTATACTTTTTGTACAATGGGAGCCTATGGTCGACGTATACCACTATGTTCCTATGTAGTGTGAACAAAGCCTAACATCTAAAAAAAGGTAACCCTTATAGTTGTAGCCACACTAAAAGCAAAAATAGCTACCCAACCCCCTGATCTCTAGTACATATTGTATGTCTATCTAACCTATTTCTCTGGACTTCTATTTACCATAGACACACAATACTATTGAAGGGTGCATACCCTATAGCCTAAATGTATACACCTACAGAATAATGGGACAAAGCACAAATGTTCTAGAGAAAATATCAAGTATCTTTATTAGCATGTACAACACAGATAAAAAATGGAGTACACAATGGAGAAAGCGACATCACCGTGTGAAATATACATGACTCAAATAAGTCGAGTCGCTTCTCCCCTTATGTAAATCTACCCTCTCAAAGCAGACACTGAAACAGAGTTGGATTTTAATGGCCACAGCAGCCGTTTATTATTTAAATAACAATAACTTTAAATACCATAATTTTTTGAATCCCCAAAAAAGGGGATACATCATAACAACAAATAACCCACTGCGACCCTATCAGGGTCATAACATTATAAACCAACCAGAATGACAGGGGCAAGTCCTTGAAGCCACCGATACTTAATTTTGGCCATCTGCCCACAAATACCTTACCCCCAGCCGTAACCCGGCCCAGGAGCACCAAATTACCTTTTTGCAGATGACCACCATATATATATAAATATATATAACCCAGCTTTCAAAAGGGGTAACACCCTAAGAAGCCGACAAATTGGGGGTGCATCCCGTGATGCATTCCCCCCCACCACTTTTTACGACCTACTTCAAGGTCTCCCCCCCGCCAAAGCGAAACAGGCCTTGACCACATCACGCCTGCGAGCTCCTCCACACTCCCACCGCTCGCTCAATTCCATCGGTCAAAGCCAGACTCCACATATCCATCCCCACCTCATTGAGGTGCACACCGTCCTCTCTCCAGTACCTGCCTGTCCCAGCCTCCAGATCCCAGTGGCGCACCGCAACCCCACCATTACGCGTCACGAAGCTCGATATGGCCCTATTAGCCTTAATGCGAGCCTTGTTAACTTTTTCCACAGAACGGGCCATCCGCCAGCTCTTCCTGAGGACCATCTCAGACCACACCGTCACCAATTTAGGATACGTTGCCCATAAGCAGAGCAAATCATGCTTGACGTCCCGTACCAACTCCCGGAAAGGGCGTATACCCAAATCGTTGCCTCCCACATGCAACACCAGTACCTCCGGCGCCCTGTCAAGCAGTACAAAATTGTGAAACTCGGGCAATACCCTGTTCCACGTCATTCCCCGTATACCCATCCACCTCACAACCGCCGCGTCCCGCGGAATCCTGAGCTGTCGACCGTCCGGCCGTACATCCGCGCGAAGGGCACCCCAGTACACAAAAGAATGTCCCATAATCCACACCATGCATGAGTCACGGCCTGCAAAACAAATGAAGAACATACACGCACCACCTCTTGCTGCCGCGTACCATCAATACTCAGGCGGAAACGCACGCACCCGGCACATGCTATACATCAATATATCACAACATGTTCAAGCGCACATAAGAACGGAAACGCGCCGACTCCCAACGCCCTATCCGCTGCACGCCTGCATCATCTAAACCCCATCTCACCGCCTCCGTCGCTGCCCCTATACGGAAAGAATGAGACGAGTATTGCTCTGCCTGCACCCCGCTAGCCACCAGACACTTTCTGAAAACCGAAATAAACTGATACCGCGACAGAAACGAGCCATCCTCGTGCCGCAGCAACGGCCCGTCTGAGAGATCTAAACCCGCCAAGTACTCCTTGACACACAACACTGGACAAACCGGATTCTTTGGGACCGCCAACAAAACCACTCGACGTCCTGACCCTCCTTGGTCCGTTTTGGACCTTCGCAACACTATCTCCACCCTGTCTTCATACAAATCGACATTATCCTGCAACAAGCCCCCCGCTTTTTCCGAACTGGGGGAAACCAATTCCCCTACCCGAAAAGCTCCAAAAAAGGCTAACGCAAAAGCCAACCGGAAAAGCTTGCTCTCATACTCTGAACGACACACCTGCCGCACCACCACCTCCAGGGAACACAACAATTGAAATGACACGGGACGCCTCTTATCCCTCACCACTACACCCCGTCTCAGCCCCTTCAATGCCTGGCCCACCAAGAACCGCTTCGTGATATCTACCAACCCCCGTAACTTACAACCGAAAGCAATGGCCGCCACGAAGCGATTAACCTTAGCGACCGTGCAACCCCGGGCAAACGCATCCCCCAACCAAAACAGCAAGGCCACCATCCTATCATCATCCGAGCACACATCACCCAAAGATCTCACCCACTCCTCCCATTGCCTCCATCCAGCCGCATACGACGACCACGTCGCACTGGCCAGTGAACGTTTAATCAATGCACCTGCCGCCTGGATACCAGCTCCCACAGATGACTGGGACAGTCCACCCCTGTTAACTCCGCGTCCGGGACCAGCTGCCGGAAACGATCCCACTGCGAGCGAGAAAGCGCGTCAGCAATACAATTCTCTACCCCGGGAACATGCACCGCCACCACCCATGCATTTAAACTCAAACAGGAAAGCACCAACTGACGCAACAAGCGAACCACTGGAGGGGACGACGCCGAAGTATTATTTATAGCCATCACCACCCCCAAATTGTCGCAATGAAAACGCACTTTTTTGTCCCGGAACCTGTCTCCCCAAATGGTGACCGCCACCACGATGGGAAACAGTTCGAGTAGGGCCAAGTTACGCGTCAGTCCCGCCTCCACCCATGCAACCGGCCATTTTCCCGCGCACCATTGACCTTTAAAGAACGCCCCGAACCCCACCGCCCCAGACACGTCAGTGAACAATTCCAAATCGAAGCTATCTAACGCCCGGGACATCCAAAGAGAGCGCCCATTATACTGTGCCAGAAAATGGAGCCAGACCTGTAAATCTTCCCTGTGCTCTGCAGCCAGACGAATGAAATGATGGGGTTCCCGAACCCCCGCCGTCGCCGCTGCCAACCGCCGACAAAAAACCCTGCCCATCGGCATGATGCGGCAAGCAAAATTCAACTTCCCCAATAAGGACTGCAATTCACGTAGCGTAATTTTCCTAATCCGACACGCTCGCTCCACTACCACCCGCAAATCCCTCAACTTATCCTCCGGCAATCTGCACTCCATTGCTACGGAGTCGATAGTAATTCCCAAAAAACAAATGGTCGTCACCGGACCCTCAGTTTTTTCCACAGCCAAGGGTACACCGAACTCCCTTGACACCCAATTGATCGTCTCCAACAAATTTGCGCAAACCCCCGAACACGACGGGCCAACACACAAGAAATCGTCGAGATAGTGAATAACTGATTCCACCCCCGCGACCTCCCTGACTACCCACTCCAAAAAAGAACTAAACACCTCAAAGTACGCGCACGACAACGAACAACCCATGGGAAGGCATCGATCAACGTAATAATCCCCTTCCCAATAACATCCCAACAACCTCTGGCTGTCCGGATGAACCGGCAACAAACGAAACGCCGCTTGAATATCAGTTTTAGCCATCAGAGCCCCTCTTCCGTAACCACGTACCAACGCTACCGCCGCATCAAACGACGTGTAGACCACAGAACAGAGATCCTGGTCAATGCCATCGTTAACCGACGCCCCCTTCGGGAAGGACAAATGCTGAATAAGCCGGAATTTGTTACCTTCTCGTTTTGGAACCACCCCTAACGGTGACACCACCAAACCTGGAACTGGGATCGTGCTAAAAGGGCCCGCCATTCTGCCCAGATCAATCTCCTTCCGGATTTTTTCCGAGACTACCCCCGCATGCTGATATGCCGACTTAAGGTTGCGCTGCGTGAAAGGGACCTCATGCAAAGGGGGCGGAATAACGAAACCGTAACCAAAACCTAAACTAATCAACCGCGCCCCCTCCTTATTGGGGTACCTACTTAGAAAGGGGGCCATCTTTATGAGTTTCACCGGAGTCTCCCCCATAACCAGACGCACCGCTGGCTCCCCCTTGTCGTTTTCCCTTCCTAAAACATTTAGACGCTCCATGTGACTGCCCGCTGCAATGTGAACACGCATGCTTGAATTTACACGTCGCTCCAAATTTGCACTGCCCCTCATTAAACTGCCAACACGTCCCAAATTTTGAGCCTGAGGCCTGACTACCCCCGCCGGAAGTTCCTGCTGCATTCCCGCTCCCGGGAAAGGACTGCCCCTGCTTATAAAGTGCCGTCACTTTCAACCATAAGGCTATGTCCTTATGGTCCCACCGTATATTCGGCCGCACCGCTTTCCTGCTCATCATAACGAAGCCAGGCCTGGCCCCCATAAACCCGATGCGCCTCCCCCACCGCATCCAAATAACAAAACAAGCCGGAACAATTATCTGGCGCCTTTTCCCCAATAACACTCGCCAAAATTGCAAAAGCCTGCATCCAATTGACGAACGTTTTTGGAATCAACCTGTACCGTCTCTTTTCTTCCTCATCCTTTTTTGTTTCATCCCGCTTCACCTTATCTAAATTAAACTTCTCCAGCGGAAGCAAGGAAAAAATCTCCACATACTCGTCTTTCCAAATCCTTTCCTTTACCTCCTGCTTTAAATGCGCCCCTAACGGGCCCTCATAACAAACATAAACCTCCCCGCGCGCACGATCATCCAGACGCACCCTATCAACCTCCTTTGGCGATTCTGTTTGAACCGCCGCCGCCACTGCCACCGCTGCCCCGGCATTCAGCCCCCCACCGTTTTGACGAACCGGAGCGCTTCCAACACTGCCCCCCCACACCGCGGCCGGCGCCACACCTGACGGTTCTTGGGAAGGGAAACCACCTAGCCGCCCCACTAACACTTTTAAACATCCCACTAACTCCGCCAAACTATCCCCCGCACCCGCCTGTAGCGACGAGACCCCCGACTCCGCCGCGACGCCCACCGCCGCGACACCCTCTACACCGATACCCGACATCAATAAAGCTGGAAATGGTAACGTAGGTGTCAACTCACCAGGCTGCCCAGGGGCTGTGAACCCGTCAGCCGGACCCCCATGTCCACGTGGAGAGGCCCGCCGCTCACCGTCCTCCAATGCTCCGGACTCCCTCTGGTGCTGTCCGCATTGGCAATGTGTGCACGGGGAATTCCGATTTTCGTCTGAGAAAAGGGGGGGTGACATCGCATCATCCAATTGGCCGAGCTCCAGTTCATGCCTCATCCGTCCCGCTGAACCAGCTCCAAGCTGTTCCGTCCCTGGCACTCCAACCACCGACCTCATCCTGCGACCTCTGGTCATTTCCACCTCGACGACACCATGAGCCGACCCTCTGGCTGGCACATCGCCATGCAGGGTCGCCGTTGCCCTTCCGCCACGTGCTGAAGAAGGAGAGGATGTGACCGGAAGTGAAGGCCGCGTCCTCCTCGCCGCTGCCGCCGGGCGCTGCCGCGTTTTGGGATTCCTCCCAGGACCAGACGAAAGAGCAGCGGCAGGCCGCCCTGGGGTCTGGCCTGCAGGGTCCACTGATGGGCTCCTCTTGCGCCGCCGCGCCCGCGGGATGTCTTCAGGACTCAGCCTTGCGGGCGGGCGCGAGCGCCTCGTGCTGCGTGTCACGCCGGGAGTGCCAGCCCTGGCCTGAGTCATGGGGGAAACGGGCTCTCCTCTTCTCCTGCCCGACCCCCTGGTACGCCGGTCCTGTACCTCGGCCTGCTCCAGCAGCCCCGCGACCACCGGCATGACAGAGCGCTCCCCGCTTGCTCCAGCCGACTCTGCTCGCTCCTGGACCGGAGCGCCCGATTGTCCCTGCAGCAGCGTCGCCACTCGAGCTCCGAGCCATCCAGGACCCTGAGAGGCTGCCGCGGCCCGCAACAGCTCCATAGCCTCCTCATCAGACGCAACAGGGGTAACAAACATGTTCCTGCTTCTGTGTCCTGGCGAAGAGAGGGAGAGCACAAACAGGAAACAGGTACATCCCCTTCAATCCCCACCCCTTCTCACCCAAGCCCTCCTGCTGTCCCCCCCCCTTTCCTCTCATAGGCCAGCCAACTCTGTGTCCCTCCCATCTATTTTAGTCATGGAGGCCTTCCCTTATTCCTTTTTTCTTCTTTCAGTACGGCCTCTTCTGGAACAGCATTTGTCCAAAACAACTAGAATGTATGTAATAGATAAAGTACAACGTGCTGGATACTATATAATTGCATTGGAACATATGCCATATATGTAATAAATAATCACAGAAAGTTGGGTGCATCGTTTTAAGTAACCAGATTGATTTGCTTTTCGCAGCGGGTCAAGGCGTTTGGTAACATTTCCTCCCCGGGTCCCAAGAATAATGCGGTCAATGCCTCTAACTTTTAGGAATGTCGGATCACAATTGTGATGGGTCTTAAACTGTCTTAGGATGGGTTTGTGTTCCTCAAGTGTTTTTTCCCTCTTGCAGATGTGTCTTTTTTTCAACCGTACTAACTATGTAACATCTCTTACATACTCACAAAGCTGGATTTTTTTTTCTCTTGATGTCAAACCTACATAGATTTTTAGGCATGAGCAAATTGCATAGTAAATAACTGCCTTGGTTGAGCATGTGATATGTTGTCTTACAACATATCGTTTGTGGACCATGGAATCATGAAAGTCCGAAGCCCTTTCAATGTTGGGACAGGGAATGCAACCCCATATAGGTCTCTTTGTGTCAACCACACTTCACTTAGGTTCCAAGTGGCTCCTAACCAAGTGGCCACGTACATGTTTTGAAATTCTTGCCATCATATTAGGATACGGTGACAAATGCTTTTCAAGTACTGAATTAGCTAAAAGGATAGACCAATATTTTTTCATACATTCTCTCATTTCATTCCAATGGTAGTTGGTAATAAATCTCACCTTACTACCATCTTTTTTTAAATATAATGTGGGTGAAGTAGCTGCCGGTGTGATGTATTCTTTGCTTTTGCATATTCTTTTTTAATGGATCTATGTACCCACGATCGAGAAACCTTATTTTGAAATCAGCATTGAGGCACAGCACAATATTTTTGTATTTGCTTCTGGACATTGTGATCTGAATGTTGTATCTCACCTATGTTCTTATGTTTTTCTGAAACTTTCTGTGATTATTTATTACATATCTGGCACACGTTCTTATGCAAATAAATAGGATCCAGCACATTGTACTTCAACAATTCCATACATTCTAGTTGTTTTGGACATATGTTGTTACCAGGGGCGTAGCTAAAGGCTCATGGGCTCTAGTGCAAGAATTCAGCTTGGGCCCCCCTACCCATCCCCAACACCACCAGACCCTTGCGCATAGACCTATGCCCAGCCGCCTTACTCAACAGCCCCCATGGATGCGCCCAGAGTATAATGCCTCCATAGCAGCACCCCCACAGTAAAATGCTCCCCATAGCTGCCCCCCACAGTATAATGCCCCCATAGCTGCCCCCACACAGTAAAATGCTCCCCATAGCTGTCCCCCCACAGTATAATACCCCCATAGCCGACCCGACAGTATAATGCTCACCATAGCTGCTTCCACACAGTATAATGCCCCATACAGTAAAAAGCCCCCATAGCTGCCCTTACACAGTATAATTCCCCCATACAGTCTAATGTTCCCCATAGCTGCCCCCACACAGTATAATGCTCCCCATAGCTGCCCCCACACAGTATAATGCCCCATAGAGTATAATGACCCTATAGCTGCCCTTACACAGTAAAATGCCCGCCATAGCTGCCCCCATATAGTATAATGCCCCATAGATGCCCCCCCCACAGAATAATGTCCCCATACAGTATAATGCCCCCCATACAGTATAATGTCCCCCGTAGCTGCCCCACACAGTATAATGCTCCCCATATCAGCCTCACAGTATAATGCCTGCATACAGTATAATGCCGCCATAGCTGCCCTCACACAGTATAATGCCCACATACAGTATAATGTACTCCATAGCTGCCCCCATACAGTATATTGCCCCCCGCCATATCAGTATAATGCCCCCATACAGTATAATACCCCCATAGCTACCCTCACACAGTATAATGCCCCCCATACAGTATAATGCTCCCCATAGCTGCCCCCATACAGTATAATGCCCCATAGATGCCCCCACACAGTATAATGCCCACATAGCTGCCCCCACACAGCATAATGCCACGATTGGTGCCCCCACACAGTATAATGCCCCCCATATCAGCCCCGATACAGTATAATGCCCCCCATACAGTATAATGCCCCTGCCATATCAGTCCCCCATACAGTATAATGCCCCCGCACCATATCAGCCCCATGCCATATCAGCCCCCCATACAGTATAATGCCTCCCTGCCATATCAGCACCCATGCCATATCAGCCCTACACAGTATAATGCCCCCATATGTGCATAATAGAAAAATAATAAAATTACTTACCTATCCCCGTTCCCACACCGGGTGGAGGAGATACTTCACCTCCTTTGGTCTGTGCTATGAGTGACTCGGCGCAGACTGGCGCGATTACATCACTACACCGCACCTGTCTGCGTCTATGCCGCACATGGCTCAGTGAATGTTGGAGCAAGGGGACGTCAGCTCCTTGCTCCAGCATTTAATAGATCCGGGACCTCAGTGAGTGACTTGCGACCCCCCGGAGGTCTACACACGAACCCCCAGGGAGTCGCGACCCACAGTTTGTAATGTATTGCATTGTGGAGAGGAGGGGGGCTGTAATTTAACGGCCCACCTCTCCTCTTCCCACCGCAAACACAGACAGCACAATACAATACATTATGGGCCCCCTCTGCAGCTCACCTGGAGTCTTGCAGCATCTTCCGCATGACTCTTCCATGCCTGCTGGAACGCCCCTCACATAACGTCACGGTCACATGGTACACTGAGTGTATCATGTGTCCGTGACGTCTAAGGAGCCCTGCCCGTAATCAGGAAGTACCAGCATCACAGATCATTTATTTAAGCATTAGAATGATGTGTGGCACATTTTCATTGCAATTTTGGGTGGTCATCTCAAAGAGGTTTCACTGTATATATATATATTAAACCAGTTAGTGACCACCAATAGACCTTTTCACGGCAGTCACTAATGGGCATTAGGCTAGGCCTGCTGCTTTTCACGTATCACGTTGTCACGTTTGGTTCGTGGACCCACTGGGCCATACCGACTTGGCGGTATAGCAGCTGGCCAACAGGGAACAGGTAAAAGTCTATGGTACTTATAGGGTACCTGTGACAGCTCGGACAGTAGCAAGGCAGGCTCGGCTGGGACTAGGCAGCAGGCAGACGTCAGGCGAGGTGAAGCAGGCATGGTATACAGCATAGCACGGCCACAGCTCAACACGGCACTAGATCAGGATACAGGTTACAGCATACAGGACCAGGCAACACTGGGAGCAGGAAACACTAGGGAACCATTTGCAAGACAAACTTAGGATACGACAACAACGCTCAGGTGTGGGAGGAAGGGGCTGAGACCTTCTTATAGCCCAGGGTGCTCTGGGAGCAATCAGCTAAATCTCCCATATGTGTGCGCTCAGGCTTCTTGAGTCTGGACTGAGCTCGCAAGCGCACCCTAGTGGTCACTGTGGAACAGGACGGCCATATGTGCGGACATCTGTGGAGAGAAGGGCGTCGACATGTGCAGGTTGGAGCAGGTGCTTGGCTTTCTTATGACAGCCGGGCTCCTTCGATCGCGACTATTTTATCCCTTAGATGCCGCGGTCAATAGCAACCGCAACATCTAAGTGGTTTACAGAGGGCAGGTACTCTCTCTGTCACCTATCAGTGGCCC